>NC_033794.1:50786907-50817999 GCF_001876935.1 Asparagus officinalis | reverse complement strand
CGAACGAAGCCAATAGAATGACCTCGCTTAAACGGTTAAGCCCACGCCTCAGACGGCTAAGGGTTAGAGTAGAAATCTTAGCATTAAGCCTAAGAGAAACTGTTCAACAACTCATCAAATTGAGGGGAATAGTATGGCTAGCCCGATTCAAACGGTGATCGGTAAAGGCACATCAAACCCGTTGATAGCTGAGGGTTTGCTAAAAATCCTAAAAGAAACCCAAAGGCACTTGCTCCACCGAAGTTTTCTTCATTCAAAGTATTCCAGACCCCACGCAAGCCAGTTTAGGTCTGAAAATTTTGAAGGGGGTCTTGTAGACGGTAAAAAATACCTCTGATGAGCCTACAGGAAATTCGCCCACAAGAAGTCGCCTACCTAAGCCACATGGCCGTCAAATGTGCTCGGTTCCAGATTCGCCTGAATAATCGACTCGCTTGCACGGGTTGAGATCAGTTGAAATAGCGGAAGTTCGCCTTTCACGCAACTCGCCTGCCCAAGTCCAAAGACGAATCCGCCTGCAAACCTCAAGGCCACTAGTACAGCTGGGTATCCGCTACCCCACGTGCTGGGATGGGCCATCACATCTCTCTCGACCCGAAGGGAGAGGGCACAGTACCCCCAGACCGTCAAGCGGCTGCTCACAGTACGAAGGCCTGGACAGGTGTCGAGTCGACCTGAGCATTCATAAATATGACTCACCTCGGCTGTCTGAGTCAAGAGCTAGATCCGCCGGCACTCGGCAAGTTGGCTAGACCCACTCGAGTACTGTGCACCTACTTCGCCGCCTCTCCTGATCGGAAAGGAGAAAGCACCATGCTCAAAGCACGCCATCTGCGAACTCATAAATGCGGTTTATTAATGCTGGTCAAGTCCACTCGGATAGCAGACGGCCGTTGCCTCATATACAAGGATGGGCCTTCCCATTTTAGGTGACAGGACATAAAGCACAATCCCTCGAATGACGATTCATGGTATCGAGGAGCAGCAAGACGTCTCTGAAGAAGATATGGTCACATCCCATAATTCAAGGATGAGTCAAGTTGTCCTTCTTCCATTTAAAAAGCCCCTTCCAGCACACTGGAGGGGAGGTCGCAAAACTTGGAGAATAAGAGTTGAGACCAAGCTCTCTGCATAATCTTTGCATTGCAGCGCCACTGTCTAGTTCCGAGCTCCGATCGCCGGCGAACTAAGCAGACCCGAACTCCATCGATTCGAGCTTCTACTGCGAACTGAAGCTCTCCAGCAACCTCGATCGAACGGTCTAAGGGAAGCAGACTCGACACGAGCATCGAGCGAAGCGTTCTATAGCCACCTAAAGTCCCCATACAAAACAAAGAGGGCATTCCCTCTGCTTCTGTTGTAACCATTTGATTATTAGTTTGTAATAAGCTTTCTTATTAATACAAACGAATACTCCCTGTTTTCGGGAAATCAAATTTACACCATACACCGATGTTAGAAGCCCGGACGACCGGCCAGAGTGCTTGCATGCTTCCTATTTTCATTACCGTTTTTCTATCTTTTCCCTCTTTCACCGCCACCAACGGCTCCACCCACGCATCTATTCTCAAGTTACCATGAGAATCGTCTATCCTTAAGCTCCCATGAGGATCGCTAAGCTTGCGAAACAAGGAAGAAGATACACACATATCATGGCTCCCCCTTTAGGAACTTGAAGCCCCGTTCAAGTTAGAACTTCAGCTGAGGGAAGTCGTGAGTCCCACCTTCCCTATTAAACCACCTGGCCTTGCTAGGAACTTAACCTTAACATCCGATCGAAATGACTCCTTCATCCCTCGTCTAGTCATAGTCACCTTCTGCTCCAAAATGCAATCCTCTTTTAGTAGCTCTTCATAAAGCCTAATGAACAGCAAGACAAACTTCTTGCTTGCATTCACTAGCCTCTTCGTCCGGTTCACCATCACCAAATTTGTCTCCTTCAGAAGAGATGTCGAACAAAATATGAACTTCTTACCGTCTTTGGTGAATGTGTACTTCTGAGCCCGTCTTTTATAGATTGAGTATCTATCCCACAAATACGGATTGCTCAGTATAACCTGACAAACATCTAATGGAACTACGTCGCACGTGACCTCGTTAATATATGACTCATGGAGTGTAAATCTGAAAGTGCATTGATTAACTACACTCAACCCTAACTCCTTCTGAATCCACCCTAAAGGATAGGGTTTCGGATGCTTGAATGTCTTCAGACCCAGCTTCTGAACCAAAGCCTTAGATATCAAATTCTTCTAGCTGTTTGGATCAATTATGGTATCTATAAACTGGTCTTCACCTACAACTTAAGAACAAAAAGCTGCTCCCTGGGGTCTTCATCCTCCTTCACAGCATGCTTCTCTGTCATAAGGTTAAGAATGTTGTTGGTCTCTGTCATCCCTGGGACTTCTTTCAGACCTTGTACTATTATATATGCCTTTTTCTCTTCCTTCGTATTCAACCCCTTCGGCTTGAGATGAGGATATTTCTCCCAGCATCGATTAGCTATATGCCATGTCTTCTCACAATGACTACAAATCAGTCCTGCTTTCTCTGGATCACCCTTCTTCTTTTCCTCCTTAGGTTGGAAACCACTAGACTTACCTCCAGCTTGCTTGGCTTCTCCCTTCGTCTCGTTGCTCTTCTTCTGTTTGCCTGCAATGGTAATAGCCTTCACGCTCGCCTTTGTAATTGACTCAACCGTAAATAGCTTCATATCCTTCCGGATGTATTCGTTCAAACCTGCTATATACTTCATAAAAATCGAGTACTCCTCCGTTACAATATTGAGGACCATCGCTTGTTATTGAAACTCAGTCGTGTATTCTTGAACGGTTTGATTGAATCTTTGGTACAAGTCGTACCACTTGTACCAACACTCTTCAAGGAACCCCATCAGGTAGAACTGCTTTCTTAGCAACTCTTGAACTTGTTTCACGACACCGGTTTCTTCTCCTGCTTGTAATAGGATTTTCACCACATCAACGTGTGCCCTGAAAGCTTCAATGTCGCAAAAACGGTCTTCTCTTTTGATGAATAACCATAAAGAGTAAATTAAGTCTCCTTACGCTCGATCCAATCATCAAGCCTTTCGACGTTAACACTCCCACCATAAACAGTTTCTCTACTCTGAAATCAATCTTTAAATTTTGGTAAGCACCCTTACCCTCTTGATGTGGAACAGTCTTGACGGCTTCGGCCTCCTCGTCAGAATATGAATTCTCACTGTCTCTATCAAATTCTACAGTGTAATGATCGTAAATTTTTAATACTGGTTTAAATAGTTTTTCTGGTATTTAAATATTAAAATTTATTTTCTAAAAGAGTATTTGTATTTTTTCTAATTTTCTAGAATTTTTTGTGATTTAAAATACGGTTTTATATTTATTTTAATGGTTTTACTAATTATAACTTTAGTTGTTACGGTAAAACTTTTAATTAATATTTGATTATTTATTATTGTTATTATTATTTGTTATTAATTATCTTGTATTAATTTTTAGCCACAACCCTTATCCTCTATCTCTATTTATGGCTATCAACTGATCAGCACGGCAGTCAATCTGTTATCTGACTTTTCCCCTGATTCCCTCATATCAACCACTCTCTCTCCAAACAATATCTTTCTCTCTCTCTCCTTTACCTCACGATAACTCACCCTCTCTCCCCCTACCCCACTCCCTAAATCCCTCCTCGTGTTTCCCGCATCTATTTCTTCACCTCGTGTTTCCCCCAATCTCACTCTTACCTCCCCAAAAATCCCCCACGAGATTCTCTCTCTCACTCACTCTCACATCACTCTCTTTCATCTCGTTCCATCTCTCTCTTATGTCTCCCTCAAATCCCACGACCAAGCCCCGACCCCCTGAAACTCCGCCCCTCCTTCGACATCGACCACACCAAGCAGCGGCACCTTCCTCCTTCACCGCTCGCCGCCACCAGCTGCGATGCGCCGCATCCCCCATCAACTTGCACCATCACCTCGCTCACCACGAGCTCCTGTTAAGCCCCAGCTTTCTCCACCACTCAGCGAGCCTCCCACTTAACCTCTACCACCTTGATCAACCGCCGAACAGCGCTCACCCATCGAGCCCCCTTCCACTCAGCCACGCCTCAATGACGCCCAGCCCGCCGCTTTTCCTCCTCTCACCCCCTACTCCACCCAATAAACCGTCGCCTTTCACCCCTGGAACCTCCCCCTTTCCCCTTGACCGCAACCCCAAGTTCCGATCGTCACCTCCCTAACACCTGTTGTAGCGCTCCCTCATCTCCGCCCTCTTCCTCCTTCCGCTCTGCGATGCCGCAACCACCCCCTCCTTGAACACCACCTCATTCGGCTCCGTCGCTCTCCCGCAGCAGCTCTACGACGAACTCCGCTGTCGCCGCCGTCTCAACGTCACCGCCGTCTCAACGTCACCGCTCGTTGTTGTCCCCTCTCCAGCTATCCAACTCCGACAGGCCTTCAATCGCCGTCGCCGCCTCGTCCACACCCCTTTGCCTCGTAGGCAAGATCCCTCTTGCTCATTGACTTGTCATTTTAATATTCATATTTGTTATTATTGATTACATAGATTAGTTATGATATAATTATCTGTGTGTGATTGTTTAATGAAGAATATTAAATATATCATAGTAATATGATAAATAGCATTTTCAGAATAATTATAATGAATTAAAAAAATTTAATTTGACAAAAGAATCATTTTTAGATAATTATAATAATTTAAAGGAATTTATTCTAAAAAAGAGAATATTTTGGATTATTATAATAAGAAATAAACTAAAAGAATTTATTTTACAAAATGATTATTTTAAATAAATAAATTATCATGTGAAAAGATTATTTTCTGAATTACATAGTTGATTGTTCATAAATTTATGACTCTTAATTTTGATTATCTGATATGTCATGACATTATTGCACATGATTAGTTGGATTTATTATTATTGTGATTGAGAACCGTTAGGAGTTTATAACCTTAGTGCCCTTGTGTGTCGTGTATAAGACCTAGGGATATGTATTGTCTTGACTTAGCAAAACAAGAAGAGTTAGGATGAGAAAGTCATGGTTCAGGTGATCGGATAAGGCTGTTGATGTATCTTCCGGGCTCGCACCAGTTGATCGGTGTCGTCACTGGGGTTGGTTTGTTGGGTCAAAGTGGATCAGTGTCGCTACTTTGGTCTATGAATTTGATATTCACCCGAGTCGGCTTGAGTTCGGACTAGGCCAGAGTCGGATTGTGTGTAGTCCTACTGGATGCACATAGGGATTTGTGAACAGTCAGTTATCCGACAATATGAACGTTGATTCTATGTGAGATGTGAACTAGTGACATGTTATAGGATGGCTAGTTACATAACCTCGTTTCTTGGATAAGTATGGATTCTTGTGAGATACGGACCAGTTGTATTTCTTTTCATACATAGATCGGGATTAATATTTAATTATCTATAATTTGAGACATATGGTATATATATGAGGGTTTTATTGTTTGGATTATTTTACTCTACGTACTACGACACGAGTTGTAGATTTTTAAGTATTAATTCCATCTAGTTGTATGACCATATTACTTGGATGATTATTCTGATTGCTAGCTGCATGACCTCGTTACCTGATTGATTTTTGGATTACTCTGATTATTATAGTAGTGAATTGCATTTAGATTATTAGAATTCTAGTGCCATGCTTCTATTATTATTACTATTATTACATTGGTCGTTCGATCATTTCTATTCTTCCTTGTGGGATCTTGCCGTGTGTCATGCATGCTGACGTACTCCTTTTCTCTTGGGATGTACGTCAGATTTAGAGGACGGGCAGCTACAGTTCGGAGTAGTACAAGAGCCAGAGGATCCTCTGCAGGAAGGTTTTGCAGACAGAGCAAAAGAACAAGTCGAAGCTTAGTTACCTCTTTTAGTTAGTTGATGACCCTAGTTTACTTTTGTAGTACTTTCCATTTCTGCCTGGTCGATGTATCTTATATTTTTCTAGCATTTCATTCAGATAGTTTTGTACAAGGGCATGTTTGGCCCGAATATTATGTCTGGATGATTATTTCAGTTGTGATATATATCTTTTGGTTCTGAGTTGTTTATTATATTCTTGCTACTGTGAATAGGGACCTGTGACTTCGCTTTATATTGCTTGACGTTTAGCATATTAGATTGAGTAGAAGGTCTAGTACATTTCTCCTCAGTCTAATACGTCACGAGCTTGTTCACGTTCCGATTCCCGGTATTTTGGGAAGCGGGGCGTGACAGATTTTGTTGGTGGCCTATGCAGGTCACGGTCCTGAGTTCCCATCAGTGATAACATAATGGATAATTTAGACGCATATCATATTTCATCCATAAGACTATACTTAAGCCATTATCCTATTATCTTGACAAATTATGTATTAGTCCCTACCTTATCACTTTTTGACTCTGGAGTTTCTCACTGTTCCTTGTCTCGTCACTTTTAGACTACACTCTCTTGCTATAACTTTTCTTTTCTCATGTTCAATTGTTCAAATCATGTTCATTATGTGTTTCGCATTGTTCTAGACTTCACATATACATCACCTAACATATTTAATATTCAGATTATTTTTTTGTGTTTAGTTATACTTTTGCATATCTAAATTGTGTATGTGTGTGCTTTTTCTGTCATATCATCTATCATTTACTTATGTTCTAGATTATTATATATATTATTCATATTTTTAGTGATATACATTAATAAGTTCATGATTTTAATATTCTACATATGCATTACATTCTTAATTAATAAGTTCATGATTTTAATATTCTACATATGCATTACATTCTTACTCTTTATTTATTCAACTCATAATATTTTCAGTTTTAATATTCTACATATGCATTACATTCTTACTCTTTATTTATTCAACTCATAATATTTTCAGTACATAGTTTCTTTATCAGTCAGTTTTGTCTTGTTAGATTATTTTAGTATGCTCACATTGGTTTCGTTATTCCTAAGAGTAATGTATTTCTATTTTGATATTCAGGCATTTATTCATGTTGTTAGGTTTGGAGTTTGAGTTACTAATTATATATATTTGTTACATTATCTCGTATCATTAATTATTATCCTTTTATAATTAATATAAAGATAATTCAAAATAGCGTTTGTGGGTATGCATGGTATTTACTCATGGATTATTAATAGTGTATTTGTGTATTTGTTGTTATTGCTTCATTTTCGATATGTATTATTTTGTCATGTCGGCAATATTCATTGTATACACATGTTATTTTTTAGTGTTTATTTTATAGCGTTTTTTTAGATTTTTATGTCCTTTTGTGTCATTGGTTGTGGTTTATTCTCTATTCATTATTTTCGTTTACTTATGTTGTGTTTTACTTTTTCATTCTTTATACTTACTATTCTCTTTTCATTATAGTATGTTCCCGTAGATTATTATATTTGCGATATATATTTTTATAGTCATTTATCAACTTTGTCTAATCATGTTCTGTTTTATGTATTATCAGTGTTTATGTTCACCTGTTCATCAATCATTCATGGTATATTTATTTACAACATATCAGTGTTTTTATTATATGAATTTATGCTCTTTTTATGTTTTTATTTGTTTATAAATCTATTTTATCTTCCATAGTTCATGTTATGTATTATACATTGTTATTTATGTATATTTATGTGTTGGGTCCTTTTGTTTTGATGATGATTTACTAACAATTTACATCTAATGTTCTTTGTCTAGTGTTTGTGTTTTGTATTTATTCTAGGCAAACAATAGGTTAGAGGATGGATGGAATTGGGTTTTTACGATCATATCCAATGGAGGTTGGCGGAATAGTGGTTGACGTATTGCAATTCAAGTTGAAGATCCAAGTTCAAGCTTCATCCATGAGTTTACCAAGTCGAGCTTATTGAAGATCTTCATCAAGCTTGGGTAATTTAGTTTAGGTTTTATATTATGTGTGTTAGTACTTTAAGCTCAATTATATACACACATACACATTTTGGTTTTTGTATATATATAGTTATATATATATATATATGTTTTGGTTTAGCTATATAGATATGAAACAATATATATCTTCATATATACTTTTATATGTTTCATATTCTATTGCATTTGGAAAAATATTGTGTTTTTGGTTTATATGGTTTATAGGCTTAACAACTATTGTTTATACTTTTTATCAAGTCTATAAAATCATTTTACAAAAGTTTTAATATTGTGTTTATGTCAAATGATAAAAACATGTATGTTTAGTTTTCATGTTTTTTGACATATTTGAAAAATGATGAGTTTTCACTATTGAGAAGTGCAATTCCAAAAAAAATTTGTAACATGTTCATATACATGTTTATAATGATTTTCTAAAGTTTTACATTTTTTGAAATTTATTTGTTATTTTTAAAGGCACTTTAAAAATCAGATTTTTGTTTCAAAACAAGCTGATAACCTGTTATCAGTCGACTGGTCAGTCGACTGATGAGTCGACTAAAGAAATCGCCTGGATGATAAAAAGTTTTTGTTTTATTTCAGTCGACTGATGAGATCATTGGTTGACTAACGAGTTCATCAGTCGACTGATGATGTGTTGCTGGCCTGTAACGGTCAGCTCATCAGTCGACTGATGAACAGTATCAGTCGACTGACGGACCAACGACTAGTTTTTTCCAGCTTTTCTATTTTTATCTTTTTGCTAGGTTTTGTTGGTTTCTTCTTGGCTTTGGGGTTTCCTATAAATACCCCCACATATCCTCAGTTCATTTTAACAAGAAAAAATGTTTTTAAAACAAATTTACAAGGGTTTTAAAGTTTGTTTAGTGTTTGTTTACAAGTTTGTGAAGAAATTTTCACAAGAGCAAAGTGGAGATCATCCTTTGGTGTTTGAGCATTCACTCTTCTCCCTCTCTCTTATTATCATTAGAGAAGATTTTCTAAACTCATATCTAGCTAATTTATATATTTGATTTTCATTTCCATAAGCTAGCATTTATTTGAGTTTAGTTTGATTTAATTTATCTCTTTGTTCACACACAACCATTGAGCTTATTATATTTTCATACATTGTATAATTTGGGCTGTGGGGTTTGTGTGACATTGAGTGTGAGCTTACTTTGTGTTCTCATACATTGTAGAGAACAATTCATTTGTTGTGTGCCTAATTGTGAGGATTCACTTTATAATACACTAGTACACCAAGAGGAGTGTGTGGTGAGAGACGGGGTCGTCCCAAGAGGAGTAGGGTAGGTGGTAATGCCTAGAGAGGTTGTAATTCCTAACACTTGAGGGAGACACGGGCTAAAGACCAACACTTAAGGTGGTAGTTAGTGTAGTTACATTGTGAGTGATTGTGAACGTTGATCAGCGAGTGTTGAAAACCAACATTGTGAGGTGTAAACGTTTTTTGTGTAAGCGTAGAAAACCCGGTGTGATAGTGGAGATCTCCTCGAGGTGAGGAGTGGAGACGTAGGTCGTGGGGACCGAACTTCGTGAACATATCCTTTGTTTGTGATTGTATTGGCGCACTTATTTTTATGTTCATATCTTATATCGCATTTGTATATTGCTTGTTGTTTATATTACCCACTATCTAGTTTAGATTATTTACCCTTGTGTTACTTATATATCCTTGCGCATATATTTGTAATATATCATTCTTGCTAGGATATATTTGTTAATTAGTTTTTAATTTAGCATAAATCAGATTAGATTAGCATAAACCCTATTCACCCCCCTCGATGGTTCTTTCCTAGTGGCATTAGGATACTTTTAATTGGTATCAGAGCTTGGTGCTCTTTGATTTAAGGTCTAATCGCCTTGAGTTAAAGATCCAAGTTATCTTTTTGTGCTAATCTAATTTTTGTGATTTATTGTTATCTTGCTTGCATATATATAGATATTATGGACATGCATTGTGCACCTTGTTTAGGCTATGATCCTAATGGTGCTCCTAGAATAGATAATTTCCCTTATGACCAATGGTGCTCTAGATTTAATATATTTGTTAGATCTAGACATTTTGATTTATGGGAAGTTATTGAAGATGCTTATATTGTGCCCACTTTGGAGAAATCTAAGTGGAGTAAAATGATAAAAGATTATTTATAATGAATAAGATTTTGTTAGAATATTTGATAAATGCTTTTAATTCATCTATATCTAACAAGTTTGTTCATTTTAATAGTGCTTACACCTTATAAAAATTTATTGAAGTACATCAAGGGGACTTGGAGGCAATCCGACAAGCTTTGGAGGCTTCATCTTCAAGTTCCAATGGAGCATCATGCACACGGGCACTAGGCGATACCCCTAGTGATGTTTGAGAGTTCGAATCCATTAATGATTTATCTAATGATGAACTTGCTTGTGCTAGTGAAAAATTATTGCATGCCTATACCAAATTGTATAAAATTTTTATGGAATTGAAAAGCAAGCATGTTAATTTGAAATCCGATTATGAGAAGCTAACTTCCAAATTTGATGTCATTGCAAAAGAAAATACTATGCTTAAAGAAAACAATGACTTGTTAAATTTGGAAAATAAAAAATTAACCTCATCGATCACTAGCTTATCTCATGCTAAAAATAATGTCATATTAGAAGTAAAGAACATAAAAAATGATACTGCTTCTTTCATAAATGACTATTTATGTTCCACTTCTAATTTTAATGCTAATATGCCCAATGATGAGTTGAACAATGTTAAAAACCGTATTTCTTCTTTAGATTCAACTCTAACTACATGCATTAATAACCATAAGAAACTTATGGATATGTGTGCCAAGTATAATGCAAAATCATCCACTCATTATGCACACATATATAGCAAAGTTTACAAGTGTTTAATTTGCAGCCGAAAAGGTCACCTTGCTAAATTTTGCTATGATGCACATAAACCCACTAAGGCTCATATTAATTCCTTTTGTGCATCTCATAAGGCTTCTTCATCACATACACATGTACATGCACAAACTCATCATGTTCATCATAAACATGCACGTGTGTTTAAATGTGATTATTATGGTCGTTTTGGTCATTTGTCCAAATATTGTTTTGATTTGAAAAAAGAAATCTCTTTTGCCAAATGTTTCTAGTAGGCCACATGCTTATAAATGTAATGCTTGTGGTAGATTTGACCACTTAGAAAAGTTTTGTTTTGATAATATTTCACATTTGCAAAATAATCTTAAAAGACCATCTATGTTTGCAAATGTTTCTTGTGCACATGTTTATGGTCAACAAAATCAAATGGGTCTCTTTCATTACATTTATTGCAATCGGAAAGGTCATTTGCATAATTTTTGTTTTGACCGAGTTCGTGCACCACATGCATCCAAAAGGGTTCATAACCCTAGGGCATTGAGCTTTCATGATAGGGGTCATGTTCCTAGACTCTTAGATACCAAGAGTAATTAGGTACCGAAACTTGTTTGATCTTTAAGAACAAATATTTTTGATTTTTTTTCATGTTCTTAAAGATGATTTTTGGCTTTTAAAATCCATAGTTCATAATTCTTGTGTGTTTTGTAATCTATTTTTGAACCATGAAAATTTGTTTCGATTTGTATTTTTAAATTCATTATAAAACACTTCTATAATGATATTTATATGTTTGTGCTTATGGATCATCTTTTGTGCTTTATAATGTATTCTTTATGTGGTTTGATCAAATTTTACAAAGAAAATTTCTTTTATTGATCAAACATCATTTTTGGTTTTAAATCTTGTGATTTAGGATTTCATTGGTTGATTTGTTTTCATTTGAAAACTCTTTTCGTGATTCTCATGTTTTTCATTCTTTGTTTTCATAAATCTATTCATATATGGTTTTTATGTTTATGCTTTGAGACATATTTTTTTCATATTGACAAATCTACATGTGTCCTCATTGTATTTGTGTATGTGAGTTGTGTTTAGCATATTTTTTATCTATGCTTGCTCACATATGTTTGCATTGGTCATCATTACATATATTCTATAAGGCATTTTGATAGGGGGAGCAATCCCTATACTTATTTTATACTCATCGTGCTTATTTATAGGGGGAGCTTTCGCTCTCTTATTCTTTTGTTTCCCCTTTTTGATATTGTCAAATGGGGAGAAATATTGTGAGTATCCATTGCCTCTTTGTTTTTATACATGATCATTATAATTTATATATTCATATTGTATCATGTATATCTCTTTGTGTAAATTATTTGTCATCATCAAAAAGGAGAGATTGTTGGGTCCTTTTGTTTTGATGATGATTTACAAACAATTTACATCTAATATTGTTTGTCTAGTGTTTGTGTTTTATATTTATTCTAGGCAAACAATATGTTGGAGGATGTATGGAATCGGGCTTTTACGATCATATCCAATAGAGGTTAGCGGAATAGCGGTTGAAGCATTGTAATTCAAGTTGAAGATCTAAGTTCAAGCTTCATCCACGAGTTTACCAAGTCGAGCTTATTGAAGACCTTCATCAAGCTTGGGTAATTTAGTTTAGATTTTATATTATGTGTGTTAGTACTTTAAGCTCAATTATATACACGCATACACATTTTGGTTTTTATATATATATAGTTATATATATACATATATGTTTTGGTTTAGCTATATAGATATGAAACAATATATATCTTCATATATACTTTTATATGTTTCATATTCTATTGCATTTGGAAAAATATTATGTTTTTGGTTTATATGGTTTATAGACTTAACAACTATATTTTATACTTTTTATCAAGTCTATAAAATTATTTTACAAAAGTTTCAATATTGTGTTTATGTCAAATGACAAAAGCATGTATGTTTAGTTTTCATGTTTTTGGACATATTTGAAAAATGATGAGTTTTCACTATTGAGAAGTGCAATTCCAAAAATTCTTTTTGTAACATGTTTATTTACATGTTTACAATGATTTCCCAAAGTTTTATATTTTTTAGAATTTATTTGTTATTTTTAAAGGTACTTTAAAATCAGATTTTTGTTTCAAAACAGGCTGATAACCTGTTATCAGTCGACTGGTCAGTCGACTGATGAGTCGACTGAAGAAATCGCCTGGATGTCAAAAAGTTTCTGTTTTGTTTCAGTCGACTGATCAGTCGACTGATGAGGTCATTGGTCGACTAACGAGTTTATCAGTCAACTGATGATGTGTTGCTGGCCTGTAACGGTTAGCTCATCAGTCGACTGATGAACAGTATCAGTCGACTGACGGCCCAACGGCTAGTTTTTTCTAGCTTTTTTTGTTTTTATCTTTTTGCTGGGTTTTGTTGGTTTCTTCTTGGCTTTGGGGTTTCCTATAAATACCCCCACATATCCTCAGTTCATTTTAACAAGAAGAAAATTTTTAAAACAAGTTTACAAGGGTTTTAAAGTTTCTTTAGTGTTTGTTTACAAGTTTGTGAAGAAATTTTCACAAGAGCAAAGTGGAGATCATCCTTTGGTGTTTGAGCATTCACTCTTCTCCCTCTCTCTTGTTATCATTAGAGAAGTTTTTCTAAACTCATATCTAGCTAATTTATATGTTTGATTTTCATTTCCATAAGCTAGCATTTATTTGAGTTTAGTTTGATTTAATTTATCTCTTTGTTCACACACAACCATTGAGCTTATTGTATTTTCATACATTATATAATTTGGGCTGTGGGGTTTGTGTGATATTGAGTGTGAGCTTACTTTGTGTTCTCATACATTGTAGAGAACAATTCATTTGTTGTGTGCCTAATTGTGAGGATTCACTTTATAATACACTAGTACACCAAGAGGAGTGTGTGGTGAGAGACGGGGTCGTCCCAAGAGGAGTAGGGTAGGTGGTAATGCCTAGAGAGGTTGTAATTCCTAACACTTGAGGGAGACACGGGCTAGAGATCAACACTTGAGGTGGTAGTTAGTGTAGTTACATTGTGAGTGATTGTGAACGTTGATCGGTGAGCGTTAAAAACCGACATTGTGAGGTGTAAACGTTTTTCGGGTAAGCGTAGAAAACCTGGTGTGATAGTGGAGATCTCCTTGAGGTGAGGAGCGGAGACGTAGGTCGTGGGGACTGAATTCTGTGAACATATCCTTTGTTTGTGATTGCATTGGCGTACTTATTTTTATGTTCATATCTTATATCGTCTTTGTATATTTCTTGTTGTTTATATTACCCACTATCTAGTTTAGATTATTTACCCATGTGTTAATTGTATATCCTTGCGCATATATTTGTAATATATTATTCTTGCTATGATATATTTATTAATTAGTTTTTAATTTGGCATAAATCAGATTAGATTAGCATAAACCCTATTCACCCCCCTCGAGGGTTCTTTCCTAGTGGCATTAGGGTACTTTCATTATGTTGATCGTATTTATATGATTTTGACTATTATGTTATATATTGTTATATCTGAATTGATTTTATACAGTAATAATTATTATTGTTATATCTTGTTTACATTTATTATTTTACTTTATGAATATTACTAATATTTCTGATTTATTATATTGTTTGTTGAATATATATAATTATATTCTTTTATTATGTTTTATATAATATATTTATTTTGAATCGCTTGTTTACACTTACGTCTATTTTTTCATATAATATTTTATGACTATTTCTATCATAATTTATCTTGATATCATGATTAGTACTATGAGTATTCAAATTTTTATATGCTTATTATTATGTATATGTTTTCACTTTAACGCTTATTATACATGATGATTATATTTGCTATACACATCACATGTTTCTGAATCTTGTTTATCTTTTACTTAGATATCTTTTATTTTTATGCTTTGATTTTATTTGTGTTTCTTTAAACTTGTCTATGACTTTGCATTATTTACTTTGTGCTATCTAAATGTTTATATGCTAATAATTATTGTGTATCGTTTCATTCTGCTATTGATTATTATTATGATTGTCTCTGTTTGTTTGTCTATATGTATTGATGTGTTTCTATCTTTACTGTTTACTATTTTTTTGATTATTATATCTATACTTCTTTATGCATTTATGTTTTTGACTGTTTTAAACACATGTTGCTATATGTTGCTATAATACTATAATTGAACTTTTTAACATAATTGCAAATTTTCATTTTTCGGAGTTTGTCTTATATGCCTTATTTGGTTGAATGTGATTTGCTAATTGCATTCATGTGTTTTGTTTGTAATTATATTTTTTTATATCTTGAATATCTATTTTACTAACTGATTGTATGATATTTCTATCGTGATTTGATATTTTTAATATTACTTTTATATCTCTTATGTTGTCCGTTATGTGTATCATCTGTTTACGTATGAATGATTTATATTTTGTTAAGATCTTTTTGTCTCTTATCTTCTTTATGCTCTTCTTTTAATTATTTATATTATTGAGTTAATATGCTTTATCATATATTCTAGTGATTGACAATTGTTTGAATTATATATTTATATTTCATATCATATTTTTGTATACTATATTTGTTATATTTCGCCAATTCTGTGTTATTGATTATATTTTAACACTGTGATGTGTTGTCTTATGATACTATATCAATAATATCATGTTGACATTATATTTTTTTATGATTGTATATTTGTTGTTGACTTCTTTGCTATTATGATATGTTTGACTGATACTTATATTTTTTCATGTGCCTAGATGTTTGTGTTGTTTTATAATTTGATATGTATCAACTATTTTATTTACAATAGACATGCTTCTTCTCTTTCAAATATATGTTCACTCTCTTTATGTTATATTTACCTTATTCTTATTATTTATACTCATTACCTGTCTCGATGATATCTTTTAAAAATGATTGATCAAGTATATTTTCTGATTCTGTGTATTGGTATTCATACATGCCCTTTCAATTATCTGTACTTCCATTAATTTTGATTTCATATTATACTTTTGATTAATTATGTGATGTTTTATTATGTTGCATGCGAATTGCGTATTATGTGATTTGTTTGTGTTAAGATTATATTTTATTTATACACTATGATTAATGCTAGTGTATATTTATTAACCATTTGTTAAATTAGTTTAATGATTAGTATTGGTTTTGTTTTGTTGTGGTTAATTTTGTGTGTAGTGTATGCTTTGTAGTATTGTATTTGCCTACCTTTGTTATTTGTATGCTGAATCTCAGTTATCACATCTTATATCTTATCTTGTGTCGTTATTGTTTTACATTCTCCTCTGCTTATGGAATCATTTCATATCTCTGTCATTGGGTTCTTTGTGCATTACTCTTATTTTAAATTCTAAGGACGGAATTTGTTTTAAGGAGGGTAGGATGTAATGATTGTAAATTTTTAATACTAGTTTAAATAATTTTTCTGGTATTTAAATATTAAAATTTATTTTCTAAAAGAATATTTGTATTTTTCCCAATTTTCTAGAATTTTCTATGATTTAAAATACGATTTAATATTTATTTTAATGGTATTACTAATTATAACTTTAATTGTTACGGTAAAACTTTTAATTAATATTTGATTATATATTATTGTTATTATTATTATTATTATTATTATTATTATTATTATTATTATTATTATTATTATTAATTATCTTGTATTAATTTTTAGCCTCAACCCTTATCCTCTATCTCTATTTATAGCTATCAACTAATCAGCACGACAGTCAATCTGTTATCTGACTTTTCCCCTGATTCCCTCATATCAGTCACTCTCTCTCCAATCAATATCTTTCTCTCTCTCCCCCTCACCTCACGATAACTCACCCTCTCTCCCCCCCTACCCCACTCCCTAAATCCCTCCTCGTGTTTCCCGCATCTCTTTCTTCACCGCGTGTTTCCCCCAATCTCACTCTCACCTCCCCAAAAATCCCCCACGAGATTCTCTCTCTCACTCACTCTCACATCACTCTCTTTTATCTCTTTCCATCTCTCTTCTATCTCCTTAAATCCACGGGACCAAGCCCAACACCCGACAAACTTCGCCCCTCTTTAACGCGCTCGACCCAACACCAAAGCACCACCCCCACTCACCGTCGCGTCACCCAGCAAGCGACGGCCGCCGCCATCCCCCATCAGCGCACCATCACCTCGCTCACCGTTCGTAGCTCCCGTTCAGCCCAGCTATCTCCCACCGGCTTAGGCGAGGCCTCACTCAACTCTCATCCACCTCTGATCAATCGCGAACAGCTCCATCGTCAGCCCCTCGCTCAAGCCCGTGACGCCTCAGCGAGCCTCAGCCCACCGTTCCTCCTCTCACCCTCGCTTCCACCGACAACCACCGCCTTCCCCTGTGAACCGCCCCTTCTTGACCACAACCCCCAAGCTCCTGATCGTCACTTCCCCTACATGTCCGCCCTGCAACCCCTTCCCTCATCTCCCCTCTTCCATCGCCGCTTTGCCGACGCCGAGCCACCCCCTCCTCGAACCGCCTCACGAAGCTCCCGGCGCATCTCTCCACAGCAGCTGTCAACAAACTCCACCGTCGCTGCCGTCTCACTGTCACCGCTTGTCACTGCCGTCTCACTGTCACCGCTGTACAACTCCGACAGCCCTTCGACCACCGCCGCCTCGTCCACACCCCTTGGCCTCGTAGGCAAGATCCCTCTTGCTCATTAACTTGTCATTTTAATATTCATATCTATTATTATTGATTACATAGATTAGTTGTGATATAATTATTTGTGTGTGATTATTTGATGAAGAATATTAAATATATCATAGTAATATGATAAATAGCATTTTTAGAATAATTATAATGAATTAAAAAAATTTAATTCAGCAAAAGAATCATTTTAGATAATTATAATAATTTAAATGAATTTATTCTGAAAAAGATAATATTTTAGATTATTATAATGAGAAATAAACTAAAAGAATTTATTTTGCAAAATGATTGTTTTAAATAAATAAATTATCTTGTGAAAAAGATTATTTTCTGAATTATATAGTTGGTTGTTCATAAAGTTATGACTCTTAAATTTGATTATCTGATATGTCATGATATTATTGCACATGATTAGTTGGATTTATTATTGTTGTGATTGAGAACTGTTAGGAGTTTATGACCTTAGTGCTCTTGTGTGTTGTGTATAAGACCTAGGGATATGTATTGTCTTGACTTAGCAAAATGAGAAGAGTTGAGATGAGAAAGTCATGGTTCATGTGATCGGATAAGGCTGTTGATGTATCTTCCGGGCACGTACCAGTGAATCGGTGTCGCCACTGGGGTTGGTTTGTTGGGTCAAAGTGGATCGGTGTTGCTACTTTGGTCCGTAAATTTGATATTCACCCGAGTTGGCTTGAGTTCGGCCCAGGCCGGAGTCGGATTGTGTGTAGTCCTACTGGATGCACGTAGGGGATTTGTGAACAGTCAGTTATCCGACAATATGAACGTTGACTCTGTGTGAGATATGAACCAGTGACATGTTATAGGATGACTAGTTACATGACCTTATTTCTTGGCTAAGTATGGATTCTTATGAGATACGAACCAGTTGTATTTTTTTCATATATAGATCGGAATTAATATTTAATTATCTATAATTTGAGACATATGATATATACATGAGGATTTTGTTGTTTGGATTATTTCACTCAACGTACTACGTCTCGAGTTATAGATTTTTAAGTATTAATTCCATCTAGTTGTATGACCATGTTACTTGGATGATTATTGTGATCGTTAGCTGCATGACCTCGTTACCCGATTGATTTTTGGATTACTCTGATTATTATAGTAGTGAATTGCATTTAGATTATTAGAATTCTAGTGCCTGATTGATTTTTGGATTACTCTGATTATTATAGTAGTGAATTGCATTTAGATTATTAGAATTCTAGTGCCATGCTTCTATTATTATTACTATTATTATTATAGTAGTGAATTGCATTTAGATTATTAGAATTCTAGTGCCATGCTTCTATTATTATTACTATTATTGCCTTGGTCGTTCGATTGTTTCTATTCTTCCTTGTAAGATCTTGTCGTGTGCCATGCACGCTGACGTACTCCTTTTCTCTCAGGATGTACGTCAGATTTAGAGGATGGACAGCTACATTTCAGAGTAGTACAGGAGCCAGAGGATCCTCCGCAGGAAGGCTTTGCAAATGGAGCAGAAGCACAAGTCGAAGCTTAGTTACCCTTTTAGTTAGTTGATGACCCTAGTTTACTTTTGCAGTACTTTCCATTTCTGCCTGATCGATGTATTTTATATTTTTCTAGCATTTCATTCAGATAGTTTTGTATAAGAGCATGTTTGGCCCGAATATTATGTTTGGATGATTATTTCAGTTGTGATATGTATCTTTTGGTTCTGAGTTGTTTATTATATTTTTGCTACTGTGATCGGGGACCAGTGACTTCGCTTTATATTGCTTGACGCTTAGCGCATTAGATTGAGTAGAAGGTCTAGTACATTTCTCCTCAGTCTAATATGTCACGGGCTTATTCACGTTCCGATTCCTCGGTATTTTGGGAAGCGGGGCGTGACGTACTGGTTTCTTCTTGGACCCCGAAGAAGATTCACCCTTCTTGTCACCTCTGTGGATGAGATCGGCGAGCTTCATGAGAGTCGAACTGATTGTCATGATCTGTTTTTCCATCGCATCAAGCCTTGATGAATTGTCTCTTTCTGTCATCTTCTTCTTCCTTGATTTCTGGACTTCTTCTAAAGACACAAGGATCTTGCCTAGCTTCTTGTATTACGATCGAGTAAGGACCATACACAGGATACCCTTTCACATGATCTGATTGCTCTGATACCAACTTGATACGAGTCGTCGTGCGAACACCTTTGATCATGGAATTATCAAAGGTAGTTTTGAGAAGAAGACAGTAAAACACACAAAACAATTTAATTGGCGAAGGAAAAATACATTCTCTAGATTATGAAGAATAAAATATTACAAAATCTCTCTCTCATAATCTCACTAGAATAAAGAACAATCTTTCTATTCTCTCCAAACCCTAATCTCTTGATTAGAATCTATCTTCTGTTAATTTGATGTTTAGAAACCCTAAACAATCCCTATTTATATGTCTAACAATGTGGATGACAAAATCGTAAATAACCAAGCCTAATGGAACTTAGAATACACGTCAAAAGGAATCCAGATTCACCTAGGAAATGCGATCCGGTCGACCAGCCTGCTTGGTTTGGTCAACCATCCAGAGAGAGAGAGTTTTTAACCCTGAAGGCGTATCCGTTTTTGTTGACCGGTCTGGCCTTCGCGATCGACCGATGTTGGAAGCCTGGTCGACCAGCCAGAGTGCTTGCCTGCTTCCTATTTTTCTTGCCATTTTCCTATCTTTGACCTCTTTCGCCGTCACCAACGGCTCTACACACGCTTCTATTATCAAGTTACCATGAGAATCGTCTATCCTCAAGCTCCTATGAGGATCGCTAAGCTCTCGAAGTAAGGAAGAAGATACACAAGTATCAAGGAGTGTGGATGTGACCAGTATACATACCATGATACGCAATCGGACAATTCTTCCATGTCCAATGCATGCAGTCAATGCTTCCTAACATCCTAGGAAATCCCCATTGTTCGCCAATTGCTAGCAATCTTGTAGTGTCCTCTTTAGTTGGTGACCTTAGATACTCATCACTGAAATTTGCAACAATTGCTTTGGTAAACCTGTCGAGACTCTCTATAGTGGTGCTTTCTCCAATCCGCACGTAATCATCCACAGAATCTGCTGATACTCCATAAGCAAACATCCTCATAGCAGCAGTTACTTTTTGTAGTGAGGATAAACCAATTTTCCCAGCAACATCCCGTTTCTGGACAAAGTAGGAATCATGTGTTTCCAATGCGGATAAAATATGCAAAAATAGTGGACGATGCATTAAAAACCTCCTTCGAAATAGTTTTGCAGGATGCACAGGAGATTCACTAAAATAATCATGAAAAGGTCTCTCATGACCTTTAGCTCTATTGCGTTGAATTACAACGCGCCCTGGAATGGAACCACGACGACATGAACTTTGACCTTCGCTGGCGTGGTGTTCTTCCAAAGATGCGATTGCTAATAAGGTCGCATAATCATCATCGTCGTCATCCTCTTCCTCTCTTCCAAAGATGCGATTGCTAATAAGGTCGCATAATCATCATCGTCGTCATCCTCTTCCTCTTGTAGCAAGGCACGTAACAAATTACTAGCCATAAATAATATTGAAGATTGGGTTAAAAAAACTGAATGAATTTGAATTTAGTGAAAAATAAAAGACACTGGCAGAGCTATTTATAGAGGGAGTGACCACATTTAATTAAAAAAACGACCATTGTAATATAACCGTTAAAATATGACCGCTGAGATATGACAGTTAAATATGACCATTTAAATATGACCGTTGATATATGACCAAAGAAATAAACGTTATAATACGACTGTTGAGATATGATCGTTGAGATATTATTGTTAAATAAAATTAATATTAAAATAATATGAATTTAAATTTAAAATAATATTTAACTTTTAACATGATTTATATAAATTAATTATTTGTTAAATTTTAATATGATTAATTAATTTAATGATTATATAAGGTAATTTCTTAATTTAAATTAATTAATTAATTAATTTTAGTCATTAATATTTAATTAATTATTTATTTATAAATAATATATATTTAATTAAATTCTAATCTATAAAATTAAAACACAAAATATGAATAATTAAGGGGCAGAGGAGATCGTAGGGATGGCTTGGAGATGTCAATCTGCATTAAAAGTGGGCCGAGTATGAACTTAATTGGGTTAAGACCCGTTTCTACGGGTCAGATCCTGTTCATTGAGTGAATTCTATAATCTCGCTTTCCCTTGCGTCTCTTGCTTCCCTTCTCATTCCCCAAATTCCAAAACCCTAGACTTCGATCTCCCGCCACGCTCCGATAACTCCGACGCCGGTTTTCTCCACCAACTCCGGCGAACTCTCCGTCGATCCCTTCACCTTAAAACGTCAATAAAGGTAGCTTTTTTGTTGAATTTTAAAGCAATTTTATAGTTCTTGACTTCTATCTGTGATTCTTTCTTCTTCTGCTGATGATGATGCTAATTCTTATAATTTGTAAACTATTTTATGTAATTATTAAATTTTTTTCCCAAAAATACAAAAAAAAAGCCACAGTAAAATTTATTTTTAACTTGAAGAATGTAGACATCTTGGGTATTGCTACAGTACTATCTCAAAATCTTGGACTTTAGGCAGTAGGTATTACTGTATGTAATAGATTGAAGATATTGTTATATCTCGATCAATGAAGTACTGTCCTGTTTGTGTTTAACCTCTAATGCTGAAGCTTGACATTTGTTTCTTGATTAAGGAACTTTCAGAGACCATTATGTTGAATTAATTCCACAGTAGATACATTGTAGGATATCAAAGAGAGGTAGCAGAGTGGTAGGAGTTAGATTGCGATTGCGGTTGTATTCATGCATAAGAAACCCAATTGATTCCATTACTAGTGGTAGCAATCAAAAGACCACTCTAGCCTCGCATCATCGCTTGGTTGGCCTATCCTTTTTCACCCGCACCTCCTCTGCATTCTTACTGCATTATGCCAGCCTTGCTCCACCTTTGTTCCTCAACATTTTGTTAAACGCAGGCATGAAAAATATCTATTCCATGGGCCTCCTTCACTTTAGTGGTGTGTTGCTTTGTGTATGAGCCGACTGGGGTTGAAATATAGGCTGTTGGTTTCCTATCTTGGACAACTAGTAGTGTTAGTGTAGAATTCTGAGAAGGAAGTCCTCATAGGATAGAGATCTACCATAATGTAGTAAAGGAGTTCGCCTAGAATACAGTAAGTGTGGTTAAGTATTAAGCTAGAAGTGATCCTAAAGGGACATGTGCTGCCTTATTTTCTTTCAATATACCCCTGCTAGTTTTAAATATTGTGAATAAAATCCCTTTGAGTATTTATGTGCCCCCGCATCAGTTATGTTTCTGACTCTGTTCTTGACGATGATGAACTAAGAGCATATGATACAACAATAATAACAGAAACAATAACAACAAGGCTTTTATCCCAATTTTTTCGGATACACTAAGTTGTATTTTTTCATTTAGTTCCATCAAGGACCATCTCTTCCATTAAACTAACTTTACATATTCTTCTTAATTACATCCATCTTTAGGCCTACCTCCGTTCCACTTTCTTCCTTGACTAATCTTGTAAGTTCTCCTTTCTAGTATATCTAGTGACCTTCATTTGCATAATCAAACCATCTAAGTTGATTCTTTCTCATTTATCTTCAATAAGAACAATTCTAACCTCTTATAAATGGACTCATTTCTGATTCGATGTCAGTGTGTATATCCACAAGGCTATCGTAGCGTTCTCATTTTTGCTACAATGTTTTTTGCACATGTTGTTTCGTAACTGCCCAATGGTCTAATTTATAAAACATTGTTGGTTTTATAACTATCTTATTGTTGTATTACAAAAAGAACATAGAGGTGATATAATTATCTTTAAGAAGTTGGATCTGTCTTGTGCGCTTATGTCTATCTACTAGGTTGATGATTCTGCTCATGTACCTGTTAATTCAAATAAAAACGTGTTTCTATAGTAGAAAGTCATGGAAGGTTATGGTTTTCACTGAGTCCCTTATGCGTAACCTCTCAGCTTACAAATCCATGGAATACTTCTCATTGTCTTGCATTGTCTACTTGACTTCAACCTGTGGTTTAAATATCTCTGCATTATTTAAAAATAGCCGTAAATGACGACATATTATTAAAAATTGGTTCATGATTAAACATATGCTTTCCTTACACCGAACATTTATTCTTATATATCAGTTATTACTTGTTCTTGTGTGGGAACCCTCTCACCTGAAGTTATGGAGAATGAAATTCAGAAAAGTGAACTGTTGACGGTAGAGTGTGAGCTCAGTCAAAACAATGTCGAGCAGGAGTTGGGGCACCAACAATCTCAAATCGAGCAACTACAAGAAAAGGTTATGGAGGTAAAATTAAGCATGCAATGCTCTGAAAATGATGGGAAAAAGGAATTGGAGCTTCTTTGGCGCAGAGTAAAAACTGCTGCAACATTGCTCACTTACCTGAAATCAAAGGCAAGACTTATGGCCGTTCCTCAGTTAGCATACACTTCATGTGGGATCAAACATCAAGAAGGGATAGGGCTTATTGACAAACATGGGGTACCATTATCGGATTGGTCAAAGGATGTTGATCTTTCTTTGCATGAAAGTACAGATGAGGAACTTCTACTTGCAAATAATGCTGATGTCGGTTTGCTTGGTGCAAATGATGGAGCATATATTGGTGAAATTCTTAAATCAATTCATATGATATCAGATGTCATGGAGTCTCTAGTTAAGAGAGTTATAATGGCAGAAACTGAAGCTGCTTCAGAGAAACAAAAAGTTACCTTGGGTCTGGAAGAAATTGCAAGGAAGACACTCCAAATTGACAACATGTCAGCAAAGGTTGTAGAGATGGAACAGTTTGCATTGGGTACGAATGGTATACTGAATGAAATGAGGCAGAAGGTTGAAGAAATGGTAGAAGAAACATCTAGGCAAAGGCAGCGAGCCACAGAAAATGAACAGGAGCTTTCTCGTGTAAAGCGGGATTTTGATTCCTTAAGATCATTTGTAAGCAGTCTGATAAGTGTTAGAGAAACCCTCCTTTCATCAGAAAAGCAATTTCAAACAATGGAGAAGCTTTTTGACAGGTATGATCATTGTTTGATTCGCATGTTCATTTGTTATGTGATTTTCCTAGTGGAAGTTATCCCACATTAGGGTCTGCTGTAACTCAACAATGTGGCCAGTAAATCAGTTGCAGAGTTATGATACTATACACAGGGCTATACATTGTTGTTTTTTCTTGTTTTCGAATTATTTGCTAATCTAGTTGTTTATTTATCTTCTTTTAAAGTGTACTTAATGCTGAATGATGAATGAGTGCATTTGGCTCGTGTATGAAATGAATCTAGAAATTACCATATCTGTATTTACGCTCGTTTAGTGGCAGCGGATAGAAGCATCTAATCTCAAAATTACTAGGGTACAACTTCAGATTTGCATCAGGCTTTAGATGTTTGTTAGGTATTCAATTGGATATAACTAAAATCCTATAGAAAAATGAAGTTATACTCTTAAAATTAAAATTGTTTATGCAAAAATGTTTAACAAATATTAGATTATATGAGTTTGCCTTCTTTCACCAATATATCACATCATGCTTTGATGTACTTGAAATATGTGCATTTGGATAAATTCAGTAATGTCGGACATGTATTCGAATATGTGGAATATTTAACTGCTATTATATTTGTATCATGTTATATATAGATATTGGACATGTATTCGTATATGTGGAATATTTAACTGCTATTATATCTGTATCATATTATATATAGATATTGTATACATAACCATGTATAAGACATATGGAAATTGGGATCATATATCTAGTGACTTACCCTCCATATNGCCCCCCCCCCCTCCCCCCCAAAAAAAAACATCCCACCAATAAATTATAAGTAAGTAAAAACCAATACCCACACCGTGCATTCTGCACCTCTTTTGCCTTCTCTTATGCCATTGCTGCAAAAGTCATTTCAGTATTCTACTTCTATGTTCAAGCAGTTTAACTTAGCATTTTAGTGTTTAAATTTTGTGCATCTTTTCCCATCACTGGACTGCAACTTAGGAGCCTGAAAAGTTCAAAGATTTATTTTAACGCTTGATCTTCATTAATTCTGAATCTGCAAGTTGATTGTCCTCTTTCTCCTATCAATCACGACCTTCAACAGGCAATAGTCATCATAATGTACCTCTATCTGCAATTAGGTTTATCTTTGGCATTTTTCTTGTACTGTTTATTTTTGGACCTTCGTTATTATCATACTACATAGTGCTTAAACCTGAAAATTTCCAAGATTAGTTTCAACTCTAAACCTGCATTTAGTTTGGTTCTTATCTCCAGAACAGAGACATCAGATGTTTTCATGTTTCGCATACAATTCTTTGGAAAGAATAGAAACAAAAACAAGTAAAGAGGTGAGGTTAATATTTACCAATACCTTTGCAATTCCTTTAACTTTAACGAGACATAAGAGCAAGCGCATCAAGCTCCCAGTTGAGAGTCTTAGTCAGCAAGCTTTCAAGATCTCTCAAGCATTTTAGAATAAAAAATTAAAAAAATAAGCCTTGGGAGGCCCTCCTTCTTTTATGGAGCTCCAACAAGTTCCTAGTTAGGAGCTCCAACAATATCAAAAAACCCCTCTTTTATTTTAATATTTTACCCATTACTTTCAATTATATTTAAACCTCTTGTATTTCATTTCTAACCGTTGCATACGGCCTTCGAGGGAGCGCACACGGTCTTTGAGGTAACCCACGGTTTTTGAGGGAACGCACACGGTCTTCGAGGTAACCCACGGTCTTCGAGGTTGGGCACGAAGTTCGAGGTATCGCAAACTTTGACCGTCAACCGACTGATTTCTATAAAATTTGATGGCTTCTCTCCTCAACCCATCATCTCCCAGAACAAAATGTCTAGCTCATCTAGCTCTAACGATGATGAAATGATGAAGACGTTCTTTCTTATGGGAGCTGCTGTCGTTGAGGAAGAAGAACAAGAGAAATGTTCAACTTCAGTTCAACACAAAAGACGTATCGTGCTCCATCGAAACCGACTGGAAGGCCACAATCGGTTGTTCCAAGATTATTTTGCTGACGCACCAACCTATCCTCTTTATTATTTTCGTCAAAGATTCAGAATGACGCGTTCGTTATTCCTTTGAATCCACGACGTAGTCGTCGAACATGACAAGTACTTCGTCCAAAAGAGGAATGGTGCTGGACAGTTAGGACTATCTAGTCTTTAAAATATTACTGCAGCTATGCGGATGCTCGCATATGGAGCATCCGCTGACTCCGTTGACGACTACGTTCGGATCGGTAAAAGTACGTCGCTTGAGAGCGTGAAGAGGTTCGTTCGATCGATTATCAACATCTTTGGAGAGGAATACCTTCGTTCACCGACTAATGAAGATGTTGCACGCCTGCTCGAGGAAGGTTCACAACGAGGTTTTCTTGGTATGCTTGGGAGCATCGACTGCATGCACTGGACATGGAAGAACTATCCAACTGCCTGGCAAGGTATGTATACTGGATATTTTCATGAACCTATAATTATTTTGGAGGCCGTAACTAGCAAAGATTTTTGGATATGACATGTCTTTTTTGGACTGCCGGGGTCTCACAATGACCGTAATGTTCTACATCGTTCACCGGTTTTCACACAACTTGCGGAGGGAAGAGCTTCACCGTGCAACTATATTGTCAATGGCCATGAGTATAATATAGGATACTATCTCGTCGACGGGATTTACCCAGAGTGGTCCACATTAGTGAAGACTATTTCAGCACCTCGAGGAAACAAGCATAAGTACTTTGCTCAACAACAAGAAAGCGTAAGAAAAGATGTTGAGCTAAGTACTTTGCTCAACAACAAGAAAGCGTAAGAAAAGATGTTGAGCGAGCTTTTGGCGTGTTGCAAGCTCGATTTGCGATTGTTCGTGGACCAGGACGTTTCTGACAACCTTGTGTGCTGAAAGACATCATGACGGTGCCTCTAACTGAAAGACATCATGAAGATGCATAACATGATCGTTGAAGATGAACGAGATTGTGGTTTGGACAACAACTTCGACTTTACTAATTCGGTACCAGTCGTTGAACCTTCTCATGTGCAGACGGTGCCTCTAACTGAGTTCATCCAAAATCATTATCGGATCAGGAACACGCAAACACACAAATCACTAAAAAATGATTTGATCGAGCATCTGTGGCAGCTCAAGGGATCCATCGCCGAGGATTAAGTTTCTTTATGTCTAATGTAATTTCAGAAAATGAGTTCAAGTTGTTGTACTACGTCAATTTTATTTTCAATAAAGTAGTTATTTTCATTCAATACCAAATTTTTTAACTTCAAGTACAATCTGATGCGAAACAATGTGATGCAGGTATGAAGATTAACAACAGCAATGCTTCGCCAAATCAGCGATCGATCTAGGCAGGAAGCTCATGAATAAAGTGTAGCTTTTGATGGGTTTTAAGCAAAAGTTGCAATGTACTAAGTTCAAATCTTTGTAAATGATCCAGAAAATAAATGTAATGATTCGTTCTCTCAATACAGTTCAAAGTGTAATATTTGGATAAGTAAAAATACTTAGCAACAGATTCGCTCGCTCACTTAGTCAAACTGATTACAGCACAAATACGATCGATAGTAATATTGATAACAACATGCAAGCAATAGCAGTTCCGAAAATAATTGGGCGAAAGAAAGTTGAACCTTCGTCGGGTTGAACTGGTTCGACGGGAGGATCCTCTGGAGGTGGTTCAACGACGCCAAATATGAAGGGGTGGAAGCTCTCCACCGAGGGCGGCGTAATTCGGATGGAGTGGTGTATCTGGATGGAAACGCCGATGCCACGAACTGATTCCCAAACTACTCTCTACGCTGTCAACGATCTGATGAGTCACACGCTCAACGTACTCGGGCACGCTCTCGAATGACTGATAATCAAACCACGGGGAAAGCTGTAAATCTGCGATGCCGGTCTCTGGATCTAGCACGATTCCGTCATCTGCATCAGGATCTGCCATACACCATCAATTGTAAAATCAGGGATCAAATGGTTGAATCTGACTCAACTAGCTTCAACAACTCCGGATTGGGTCAAGTGGGTCTGGTCCACACTTGACTCAAATCAAATGGGTTGGTTGAGTGAATAGGGACTCTGCTTTAAATCACTCAAGCCAAATAGTCTTCAATAGGATCTGGATCTGAGGACAAGCGGAAAAGGGGGAGCAGGAACGAATCGACGCTCGACGAATGAGGACGGCGCTTGAGTCGGGATGGACGGCGCTCGGATCGGAGTGAGCGGCGGTCCAGGCGGCGGTGCTGACTGGGCGGGACTGGACGAGGAGCTCGAGGATTCTGGGCTGGCTGGTCGTCGTCGCGGGGAGAGACGAAGACTTCGTCGGCGATGATGGTTCAGGTGCGGTTGCAGGGGATTTGAAGGGGAGGCGGTCGGATTTGGGATGGCGGTGGTTGCTCGCGTCGGGGGATTCGGGCGGAGGGAACACCGGAGGCGGACGAAGGGGAAGGCCGTCGGTGGAGGAGGTGGTGATTGCTGGAGTCGACGGAGGAGGGCGGCGGTCCGGTGGTCTTCGGGTGTGGTTGCTGCGGTTGTAAGGGGAGGACTGTGTGGGTTTGATTGTTTGCTTGGAGGAGAAGATGAACAGTATCGGATTTGATTTTCTTTTGTTTTTATTTTGTGAAGAGATTGACGGCTGATCAAAATCAATAAGCTAGGGTTTCACACCATTATTTAGCAAATCAATTTCATTCATCAGTAATTTTCCAAACTGATTACAGGAGAGTTTAAATAAAGCAAATTACAGTTTTGGAAAATCCTCTCAATCCCTCAAATCTCTCTCTTAACCAATTACAATCAATCAGTTGGTTAACTACCAAATAAAATCAAAATTCGAAATTCAAAAATTCAAAATTCAAACTAATTATTACAACTTGAAATCAAAACCATAGTGCTGAAATATTGCGCCTCCTGCGCTGATAAACTCGGCGAAAATCTCGTGTATGAGTCCGGATGTCCCCATCATTCTCCCCGGGTGGGAGAGAACTCGACCCTGTCGAGTGTAAATCAGAACGGCTGTCATACTGCTCAAGAAGATCTGGATCCAGCCTCTGCAAGTCATCCCTATCGAGCCAGGTGTCATCTGACTCAGGTCGTCCTTTCCAACGTACCAAATACCTGCGGATACCACCATTGCTAGTAGAAACAATGTTATCATCAATAATAGTATCAATGTCATGTGCTGTATAAGTGGGTGATATCTGGGGAAGTGGAGGTAAAGGGGAGCTCTCAGAAATAGGCTCAGGGGTAGGCTCATCAACCAGTGGGTTGTCAGGGTTAAAATGTGGGCCTTTGTACTCTACTAAATCCTCAATATTAAAAGTCGAACCAATATTAAAACCTTCGGGAAGGTCGAGAACATAAGCATTATCATTAATTTTCTTGAGAATTTTAAAAGGTCCTGCACTTCGCGCATGCAACTTTTTAACAGTTCCCGGAGGAAACCGTTCCGGACGTATCCGAACCATCACGTAATCACCAACATTAAATTCTTTAAACTTTCTTCTTAGATCTGCTCGCATTTTATAGTTAGCATTGCTGTCATTGATCTTCTTACTGATGTCTTTATGCAAGTCATGAATGCGAGATGCAAATGCAGATGCTGACTCAGATACTCTATGATGTGCAGACACGGGGATAAGATCTATAGGCTGTCTAGGTTTGTAACCATACACGACTTCAGCTGGACTGACACCTGTAGACCTATTAACAGAGTTATTATAAGCAAATTCAGCAGTAGGCAAATGTTGATCCCAACTCCTAAGATTCTCACCAACTAGCGATCTCAAAAGGTTACCTAAGCTCCGATTGACTACCTCAGTTTGACCGTCAGTCTGGGGATGAAAGGCCGTAGAGAATTGAAGTTTAGTTCCCATTTTGTGCCAAAGGGTTTTCCAGAAATAACTTGTAAATTTAACATCCCTATCTGACACGATTGTTTTCGGAAGCCCGTGCAGTTTAACAACTTCGTTGAAGTATAGCTTGGCCACATGAGAAGCGTCGGAAGTTTTGAAACATGGTATGAAGTGGGCCATTTTGGAGAAGCGGTCCACAACAACAAAGATAGAATCGTGTTTTCTAATCGTTTTCGGGAGTCCTAACACGAAATCCATACTAACATCCTGCCATGGACAATTTGGCACAGGGAGAGGAGTGTACAAACCAGTGTTCTGTTTACGTTGTTTTGCCAATTGGCAGATGTGACATCTACTCACTAGTCTAACAACGTCTCGTTTCATACTTGGCCAATAGAAGCGACTTTCCACTGCCTCGACAGTCTTGTTATTTCCAAAATGTCCTGCAAGGCCTCCAGCGTGTAATTCCCAAATTAAGAATTCTCTCAGGGAGGTGTCGGGAATACACAACTTGCGAAAATGGAAAAGATATCCATCCTTTAGGAGAAAGCCATCAATTTCACGGATCACTCC
>NC_033794.1:50683696-50785030 GCF_001876935.1 Asparagus officinalis | reverse complement strand
TCCTTGCCTTTGGAATCGACTTTAGACTGGGAAGAACTGGGATTAGATCGACTCGGAGGATGATTAGAAGTAGTGGCACGGGAAGGTTGGGAAGAATGATTTCTAAAATCCTGACTCCTATAAGATTGATGGGATTTTGATTCATCTAGATCCTGAACTAACGCGTAAGCTTTTTCAAGGGTGTCTACTCCCCGAGCAAAGAGTTCGGTTTGCAGATCATTTCTTAATCCAGCTCTAAACTTCGACAAGACTTTCATTGGCGCCTCTTGTTCAATAGTGTTGCATCGAGTGAACAGTTCGTCAAATTGTGCGACGTAGTCTTTCGCAGATTTGGTTCCTTGAGTGAGGCGATGCCACTTATCTAACAACCGATGATAAAAGGATGGCGGAAGGTATTTCTGTTTAAGTTCGTTGGTCATTTCTCGCCAAGTTGTAATCGGTAACTCGCCTCTAATGTGCCTCAACGTTTCGAGGTTGGTCCAATATTGGCAGGCGGGTCCGGTAAGTTTCATTGCGGCGAACTTGACCTTTCGGGGTTCCGTCAGGGCGTACCAATCAAAATAACGATCCATACTCTTCAGCCAGTCCAAGAAAGCTTGTGGGTCGAGCTTGCCGTCGAAAGTTGGGGCGTTGATCTTAATACTCCTTAAGTATTGCGCATCCGGATCAGGTACTGGTTGATGTGGGGGGCGCTGACCAATGTTTCCATAGCCTTGACCTTGCAGCGGTGGGGCGATATGTTGATAACCTTGATCTGGCGGTGGTGGAGTTGCAACACGAGCTTCTTCGAGCCTAGCAAACTTTTCGTTGGTTTCATTTCGGAGATTGGTTAAACCCTGGACTACGGCACCTAATTGTCCTGCTAGTTCATCGAGTTTCTTATAGAGTTCGGGATCATTACTACCTGACATACTGGACTCACTAGTCGACTCACTTGACTCTCCTAAGCGATAGGGTAGACCGGTACGAGTGGGCATGCACTAAATGCAATGAAATGAGTGGGTGCAAAAAAAAAAAAAATTTAAATGAGATGACTAATTTTTTTTTTTTTTATTATAAAGACACAAATTTCCTAACCTAGAACCGGGTGCTCTGATACCAAAAATGATGCGAAACAATGTGATGCAGGTATGAAGATTAACAACAGCAATGCTTCGCCAAATCAGCGATCGATCTAGGCAGGAAGCTCATGAATAAAGTGTAGCTTTTGATGGGTTTTAAGCAAAAGTTGCAATGTACTAAGTTCAAATCTTTTGTAAATGATCCAGAAAATAAATGTAATGATTCGTTCTCTCAATACAGTTCAAAGTGTAATATTTGGATAAGTAAAAATACTTAGCAACAGATTCGCTCGCTCACTTAGTCAAACTGATTACAGCACAAATACGATCGATAGTAATATTGATAACAACATGCAAGCAATAGCAGTTCCGAAAATAATTGGGCGAAAGAAAGTTGAACCTTCGTCGGGTTGAACTGGTTCGACGGGAGGATCCTCTGGAGGTGGTTCAACGACGCCAAATATGAGGGGTGGAAGCTCTCCACCGAGGGCGGCGTAATTCGGATGGAGTGGTGTATCTGGATGGAAACGCCGATGCCACGAACTGATTCCCAAACTACTCTCTATGCTGTCAACGATCTGATGAGTCACACGCTCAACGTACTCGGGCACGCTCTCGAATGACTGATAATCAAACCACGGGGAAAGCTGTAAATCTGCGATGCCGGTCTCTGGATCTAGCACGATTCCGTCATCTGCATCAGGATCTGCCATACACCATCAATTGTAAAATCAGGGATCAAATGGTTGAATCTGACTCAACTAGCTTCAACAACTCCGGATTGGGTCAAGTGGGTCTGGTCCACACTTGACTCAAATCAAATGGGTTGGTTGAGTGAATAGGGACTCTGCTTTAAATCACTCAAGCCAAATAGTCTTCAATAGGATCTGGATCTGAGGACAAGCGGAAAAGACGAGGTTTTCCTGGTATGCTTGGGAGCATCGACTGCATGCACTGGACATGGAAGAACTGTCCAACTGCCTGGCAAGGTATGTATACTGGACATTTTCATGAACCTATAATTATTTTGGAGGCCGTACCTAGCAAAGATCTTTGGATATGGCATGACTTCTTTGGACTGCCAGGGTCTCACAATGACCTTAATGTTCTACATCGTTCACCGGTTTTCGTACAACTTGCGAAGGGAAGAGCTTCACCATACAACTATACTATCAATGGCCACGAGTATAATATGGGATACTATCGGAGGCGGTCGGATTTGGGATGGCGGTGGTTGCTCGCGTCGGGGGATTCGGGCGGAGGGAACACCGGAGGCGGACGAAGGGGAAGGCCGTCGGTGGAGGAGGTGGTGATTGCTGGAGTCGACGGAGGAGGGCGGCGGTCCGGTGGTCTTCGGGTGTGGTTGCTGCGGTTGTAAGGGGAGGACTGTGTGGGTTTGATTGTTTGCTTGGAGGAGAAGACGAACAGTATCGGATTTGATTTTCTTTTATTTTTATTTTGTGAAGAGATTGACGGCTGATCAAAATCAATAAGCTAGGGTTTCACACCATTATTTAGCAAATCAATTTCATTCATCAGTAATTTTCCAAACTGATTACAGGAGAGTTTAAATAAAGCAAATTACAGTTTTGGAAAATCCTCTCAATCCCTCAAATCTCTCTCTTAACCAATTACAATCAATCAGTTGGTTAACTACCAAATAAAATCAAAATTCGAAATTCAAAAATTCAAAATTCAAACTAATTATTACAACTTGAAATCAAAACCATAGTGCTGAAATATTGCGCCTCCTGCGCTGATAAACTCGGCGAAAATCTCGTGTATGAGTCCGGATGTCCCCATCACAATCATAAATCTAATACAATATAATATTTGATAATTAGGAAGAACTAATGAGGATGCGATGCGAGTATAATATATGATAATTAGGAAGAACCCTTAGACATCCACCTCTCCAATATCTCTACCTGACGCATTTCAAAGTATTGTCGTTGAACTGAATTGAGTGTTGAGAGATCCATCTTCATGATATCGTCATCTTGTTTCTTCTGTTTTAGCTCTATTTTTTGATTGGTGGTTTGCTTCATCCACGCGAAAGCCTCTCCCATGATGGACGTAGCGGACTCAGAGTTTTCCACATTTTGTTTCCTCTTGAACTTTGTCGCTTTCCTCCCTTCAGGCCTTACTAACACATCATCCGAGTCAGTGTTCAACTCGATGGGGGTCGCTGGCATGGAATTATTTGGTGAGAAATCAGAATTTGTGGTTCTTCTCGGCTGTGATCGAATCTTATTGTAAGTTTTTATTTGTTGGATCCACTTTTGATGATGACGCAACTCAACCCAGCAATGGTCAAACACGAATGGTTTACCGTAAAAAGATTGGTATAATTCTTTTACTTCTGCAGTCTACACAAGAGTTAAATTTAGAATAATCAAACATAATTAAACATATATATTCCTCTCTTCAATGCTATGTTGTTTACATAAAAACATATAAGTTAAATATTTACCTGGTCAATAATTCCCGTACCAGATCTTTTTCTTCCTTCAATCTGAGCAACGCACCCGCAAAACTTGTTGACGGACAGTTGAATCGTTGACCAACGATGCATCATTTGATTTGATGTGTGGCTCGTTGGATCGGTGGAGTATTGGATAAAGTAGTCGTTAGCTTTGTGTCAAAACTTATCTTTGTGTTGCCCCGTACCTTGGATGGCGTTTTGGCTCGTATTCAGCCAAGCAGACACAAGAAGCTTATTATCGTGGACAGTCCAATTTTAGGACCGCATGTAAGCCTTCTTCTTTGTGGTCGGTGTTTCTTGGGATGACACTTGTTGTGTTGCCGATTGCGAGAACTCGATGGGGTTGCCTTCTTCTACGACTTCTGTATAGAACGGCGGGTATAAGGTCGATCCTTCACCGGTAAGGAGTTGCGAATAATAGTTTTGTGAGGGATCCATGAGATTTGTAATTTGATAGGGAAATATAGAGTTTTTTTATGAGAGAGTTGTGTGGAATGATTTGTGTATTGAAGTGAAACGAATTTATAGATGATTTTTACTGTTCATGCCAGTTTTTTTAATCCCAACAGCTAAATTTTTCAACGGCTGAATTTTTCACCTCAATGGTACATTGTCAACTCAACTTTTCTCTTCAACGGTACATTTTCAACTCAACGGGCATTATTTTCACCTCAAACAACGCACCCAATTAAAAAAATCAAAAGAGAGATCTTCGTCCTCTCCCTTCAACAGACCCAACCCCACCCCTTCGACAGACCCAACCCCAATCCCAAATCCTCTCCCTTCGACAGACCTAACCCCAACCCCAAATCCTCTCCCTTCGACAGACCCAACCCCAACCCCAAATCCTCTCCATCGACGGCCCTTCGCCATGCGGAGGCCAATCGGAGGCCTCTTCGCCACCATCATCTCCGACCCGACCCGAACGCCGCCATCATCTCCGGCGTCGGCATGCGGAGGCCAGTCGGAGGCACCCCAGTCATCCATCATCTCCGAACCGAACGCCACCCATCAGTCTCCGACCCGACCCGAACGCCACCCATCATCTCCGCGAACGCCATCATCTCTGAATCTGATTTTTGAGGGGGGGGTTTGTAAATGTTTTCCCAGTTGGGAGCTCCCAAGCGCTCCACAAATTTGTGGAGCGCTTGGGAGCTCTGAAGCTCTCCACCGCCACGTCAGCCTAAGGAGAGGGGCTTGGGAGCGGTTAGGAGGCTGCTGGAGGGGGTGAAGCAGGAGACCTCCGCCACGTAGGCACTGAGAGCGGGCTTGGGAGCTTGCTGCCCTTGCTCTAATAACTGCAGGTGATAGCATCCATGTTAATGTGCATAAATATAGCTTGGTTGAACCAAAAAGGAAATGCCTAATTCTTGGCCCTCTGCATGTTTACTTGACTTGTCTCATAAAATACTTTGAAAGCCATAAGTAAACCTTAGTGTAAATGTGTTCAGCATTCCACATAGTAACTACTTGTTTATTTCGTCTTTCCTTTTTACTGTGTGAGACTCAGTAAATTTGGAAATCAGTCAGAAAGTTATGTTTACAGTATAGCTCTGGTTGAAACAGGTTAATGGAGAAAACTGCTCATCTCGAGAGTGAAAAGGCGCAGAAAGAGGCTGAAGTTCAAAAGCTCATGGAAGAGAATGTATCACTGAGAGCTATGCTAGACGAGAAAGAAGCTGAACTTCTTGCTATGAATGAGCAGTGCAAGTTCATGGCACTCAGCAGTTCTGGGATTTAATAAACAGTTGGCCGTTGATTATATTTTCAGAGGCTTCATATGAAAGTGAGAATCTTTTAATCATTGGGCTTTTTATTTCATATTTTTAAAGGGTGAATTACACAAAAAATACTATGTAATTGAGAGGCTTTTGCAGGCCCTTTTTCCGTAAGTTACCATACCTATCGTTAGGATAAGTTGTTCGCATGTAACACATTCTAGACAATTTTGCCCTTATGTACTTCATATATCTTATGTATTACCATTAGATACTTTGTGGCTTGATAGATATCGATAAGGGTAATCTAGACGTTTTATCCTAAACATTAATTCCATTAGCAACAGCTTCCTATGTTCATGCATAAAAAAGTGTGTGGTAGTTTTGTGCAAAATCCTCCATGTCTCATGGTAGTTTTGTGAATTTACTTATGTGTTAATTGGAGTGCATTGAAGTACGACAAAATGATATTTTACAGAGGCCTGTTTTTTTTTAAGTGACTGAATTAGTTATTAAATTTCCTATATCTTTCTTACAGGCATAAGTTCCCTAAAATTTCTTTCTTATAGTCATGCTCAAGCTAACTGTGATTTTATGCAGGAAACTGGAAGAGAGAGAAAAAGGGGGCCAAACGTTTGAAGAATGCTGTACATGCTCAGTGAAGTCCTCTTTGTTTATTCTTGTGTGTGAATTTTCTAATTTGAACTTGTATTAGTCTCTGATTTACTCTGAGCGATAAGACAAATGAAATTATTTGTACTGTAACCATCAAGTGAAAGTGAAAAGTAAGCTTTGACCTCTTTACAAAAATTTCCAACAGGTCAAAAAGATGTCGGTTTTGCTAAATGAGCTCTTCAAAACATACGTGACTACTAGTCTCGTATATTTAGTTGTCATTAATTGGCGAATAATACTATTTTAGAAGTCCAGTGAGTTTTTGCTATCACTTCAGAAAACGTACGGGACTAGTAGTTTCGTACGTTAAGCATCACATTATCCGGGACCTCCGTCACAAAGAAGGTGGCCTTATCCTTGGGATCCAGCCCCCTACATCCTCATTGTAGCTATGAACTCCTTGTCCTGGTCCCCTTCTGGAATGCCTCCTCGAACTCCTCCCCCACGAACGCGTCCTCAGAGGCGCAGGTGATGGCGGTGGAGATGGAGAGGCGCTTCTCCTTGCGGTTGATCTTGATGGACCATTCCTTGGGTTTGGGGCCGAAGATGACCCGCCGCCGGGCCGGGGGGGTTATGTTGGGACCCGCGGCGGGAGCGGTCGGTCTTCTTTTGCTGGAAGGGCTTCTTGCCACCGTCGCAGACCTTGGAGCGGGTGAGGATGGAGGCGGTGTCGCGATGGCTGTTTTGGCGGCGCGCGGAGAGGCCAGCGGTGCGCCGACAAGATGCTGGCGATGGGGGAAGGGGCGAACTTGAGGGAGAGAACGACAGTGGAGGTCTGGTCGCCGGGGAGTTCAGCGGTGAGCTCGGAGCGGGTTGAGGATGAGGATCAGCGGAGGACGAGAGAGGGTTTAGTGGCCAATTACTGGCCATAATCATACAGGACTAGTAGTCCTGTATGATTCGAAGAGACAATTTAGCAAATCCGGCCTCTTTTTGGTCTATTGGCCAAAAAGAGATTGGTTTTGCTAAATAATTAGCAAAACGTTCGGATTTGCTAAATATTTAGCAAAAAATGTTCTTTTTTAAAAAAAACTCCAATTCTTCTGTCTCTTCTATTGTCCTGTTGGAGAAATAGTTTATTTACAATTCTTAGATCTATCAAATTAAGGTCTCTTCTGAGAGGTCATTAATTTGTTTAATGTTTGTAATATGCAATTAGATCAATCACAAGCGTATAAATTGTCATTGAGGGTCTACAGTTGATTCTACATTTCTTAGAAAGTGAAAGCATACGACCGAATGAGCAACCCCTAAGCAAAGCAAAGTATAAACTTCAGATGGAAGATCCTTAGCTTTCAATCTGTACATTTTATTTAAATATAATTATGCATAAAAAAAATACCTTAAAGATATGTAAAGCCCAGTTTAACCAAAAGAAAAAGAAAAAGAAAAGAAAAGAAAAGTACTTGTCAAGAAGAACAAATATGATAATGAGAGCACAATATCTATACATTTGTACTAAATGTAATCTGCTAATCATTTTTGGTTTGACGAGGGAACTCCCCATGATCCAAGGGGCAGCCCCCAATACGCGGCCTTGGGTATTTCAAGAAATTAAATATCCATGGCGTTATCTAAGAGAGTCGAACCTAAGATCTTAGAGTGTTACTCATAGGCAGCGTACCAACTCAGCTAGACCCTAATCTACTTATGTCTGTTACTGAAAAGAAAATGACCCAAAGCATAGAGTAGGCAGATTTTAGAAAAAACTTGAAACTTGGGTAATTTGCACAAAAATCGACCATGAACCTTAAAAATCGGAGAAAGTCCCTCCCTAAACCTTGGTGATTTACACAAAACTATACTATATGTCCGAAGAGTTGCATGTCAACTTTAGGGCAAATTGTGCTCTAGAGTTTGTCTGAAGTAGAAAACAGAGGGAAACAAAATAAAATTAGGAAGAGGGGTTTGTCTGTGGTTTTACTACAATAGGGAGACTATTATTCTTTTTTTAAAAAGTATTTTAGCAGGCATAACTTAAAAAGAGCTGGGAGCAGTTGGTACTCCCCAAAATTAGAGATTTTTACATTCTATGCATATCATTCAAAAGTCCAGGGGGGTTTGGGACTATTAATTTTTGTGATAAAATAGCAAAGTAAAGAAAGTAGATATGCCACTTCTATGGGGGCAAAAAATCAGTTTGTTTCCTAAAAAACTACTTCTGAAGCATTGTACTTATTCCCCGCCCATGTGACATCTCTATTTCTTAAACATTTTTATGGAATTTCTTAAAAATTTTATGCCCGTAAACTTGTCCAATGAATAAAATAAAGAATTACACCTCTGCAAAGTTGCCTAATGGTTAAGACTTGGGGAGTTGGTTCAAAAGGCTAAGAATTAATCTGCATCTATAGCACATGTCCATCCTTAATTTTTAAATATTAAGCATTGCAATACCTGTGTTTTTCATTTGGGTCTCATTGTAGGAGGAGAGCTCCACGTCCCGGGGTTTACTTTCTTGATAGCCAAGGTTTCCTAGTACGAGGGGAAAAAGAGAAAAAGAGAGAAAAAAAGGGAAAAAGGTATCCAGACCCCCCAAAAAGAATGTTGTTGTAAAACAGCCCCTCATAGTTTTTTCCATGTGCTTTAACCCCAAAAACTCTCAAAAATGTGGTATGGCCCCTTTCACACTCTCTCAGGAATTTTTTTGGGACAACTTTCCGAAAATAGCCTCCCTCTTTTCTTCTTCTTTCTTCTGCTTCTCTTGTGTCTTTCTCCTCCTCCTCCTCCCCTTTCTCCTCTTCTTCTCTCCTCCTCATGTAAGAGTCAAAAAAGAGACGCCTGGATCCCAAGAAATTATGGCTCCCACAGTACCCAAGATCGAATCCGAAGATGCCTCGATCCCAAGAATCCCTCGGATCCCCAAATCGCTAACACTAATCCCCCGTCCCCGAATCCCAAGCTCTCTCCAAAGTCTCTCCCCAAACCTCGCCGATGAGCGCTGTAAGGTTCATGAATTTAGATACTAGTTAAATAATTTTTAGTATTTTAAAATATTTAATTATTATTTTTAAAAGAGTATTTGTATTTTTCTCGATTTTCTATAATTTCCTATGATTTAAAAGTCTAAATTTTATATTTATTTAAATACTTTTAATATTTATAAATTTATTTTGTGCGATAAAATTTTTTGGAATTAATTTTTTGTGTTATATGTACTATTACGTATTATTTTTAAAAAATATGTTGTATTATTAATTTTATTACGTATTATTTTGTATAATACTTTATATTATTAATTACGTATTATCTGTATAATTTATTGTATTATTTCTACTATTACATATTATCTGTTGTATTAGTATAATTGGTACGTTTTACTGTGTATATAATTATCCCATAGTTATTTGATTTTAAATATAAGTAAATATATTTTTATTATTAATTATTCTTGTTTAATTATATAATATGTGTATATTTCGACTATTTCGTATCAACTGTTGTATTAGCACAACAGGTACGTTTTTTTGTAGGTAATTATTGCGTAAATTAGTTTAATTTTTAATAGCCATAATTATTTTTTAAATACCTAACCTAATCCTCATATATATAATATATATATATTATATATATATTATATAATATATAATATATATTTATATATATATATATATTAATGCGCCGCACGTGGTGTTTCTCTCTCGTGTTTCAAAAGCATTGTCCCCTTTGCAATTTCTCTCTCTCCTCTCGTCTCTACTCTCTCTTCTCCGACCAAAAACACGCCAAACGCGCCGCCTTGACAGCCCGACCAACCTCTCCGCGGCAACTCGCCCGACAGCTCTCACCCGTCGAGCCGCCCGCCTCTCCTCCTGCACCCCAGCCCCGTCAGCCGCCGCTCTCAAGACAGCAGCGCCCCACTCGCCTCCGCCCTCGCCTCCTCCTTTCCCCGCTTGCCCATCTCCACCCTGCTCGAGTCCTCTCCGCCTCACCACCATCCCGACCCGCCCACCGTCGCCCTCTGACCGCCAGCCCTCTCAAGACCGTCCAGGCCACCGCCTGCAGCCGCCGAGCCGATGGCGTCATCCCTCCTCTCGCCAAACCCGATAGCCGCCTGATTGCCGCTCCCCTCCTCCGATCCGCGTCGTCAAAGCCCTCCCTTGGCCCCAAGCCCGCGCTCCCCAATACACACCGCAAGCGCTACCGTCGTCGTCCTCTGCCTCACGCCCGACGAGCTCACCTACAGCACCCCCTGGCCGACCCCTCCTCCGACAAAAACAGCCCTCTAACGGTCCGCGTCATCCAGTCATCGTACCTGGAGCTCACTGACGTCGCTGCCTTCAGTTCAGACCCGTGGACTCACACGTCAGCGTCGACTTGTTCGACAACACCCGAGGCAAGATCCCACTTCCCTTTGACTCGTCAATTCAATTCTGGATCTGTTATGAATTATTTGTGCTGTGATATGATTAGTTATAACTTGTATATTGTGATTATCTACGTGAGACTGTTGATGAACGATATTGAATGATTTCAAATGATAAATTAATGTTTTTCTAGATTAATCAGAATTATTATTATGAGAAATAATTTCTAAAAGAGTTTATTTTGGAAAATGGTTTATTTTGAATTATTATAATAATAAATAAGTTAAAAGAATTTATTTTGGAAAATGGTTTAGTTTTGAATAATTATAATGTTAAATAATTTTAAAGGAAAATTTTGGGAAAGGGATTATTTTTAAAGGAATCTATTTTAGAAAAGATTATAATAATAAATAAGTTAAAATAATTATTTTGGAAAATGATTAGAAATTGTGAGATTTCATGTGTAATTATTTGATAGTTGTAGTTCCATCTTGCACTGTTATTAGTAGTTGTTCACGTTTCCTGTTCATGATTCATGACACTGTTGCATTTTATCATCCCTTTTTATAATTGAGAATCGTTAGGAGTTTATGACTAGAGTGACATGTGCGACATGAATAAAACCTAGAGGCTTGTGAGTTGTTGACTTAGAAAAACGAGAAGAGCTGGGTGGGGAAGTCTTTGTTCATGTGATCGGATGTGGCTGTTGATGTATCTTCCAGGCTCGCACCAGTGAGTTTGTGTAGCACTGGGGATGGTTTGTTGGATCAAAGTAAAGTTTGTGTAGTCACTTTGGTCCGTGAGTTTGATATTCACCTGAGTTTAGCTTGAGTTCGAACCAGGCTGAAAACGGATTGCGTGTAGTCCTCTGACCGAGTTTGTGTAGCGGTATTGGATGCACGTAGGGGATTTGTGAACAATCCGTTATCCGATAATATGAGCGTTGACTCTGTGTGAGATGTGAACCATTGACCTGTTATAGGATGGCTAGTTACATGATCTCGTTTCTTGGCTAGGTATGATTTCTTATGAGATGTAAGCCAGTTACATTTTCTTTTCATACATAGATCGGGATTAATATTTAATTATCTACAATTTGAGACATATGGTTTATACATGAGGGTTTCCTTGTTTGGATTATTTCGCTCGACGTACTACGTCTCTTGTTGTAGATTTTTAATTTCGCTCGACGTACTACGTCTCTTGTTGTAGATTTTTAAGTATTAATTCCATCTAGTTGTATGACCTGGCTACTTAGATGATTATTCTGATGGCTAGCTACATGATCTTGTTACTTTGTTGATTTTGTTGGATTTTTAGTTGCATGTTTCTTTGTCATTTATGTTGTTGTATCGTTTTTCACATTGGATTTTCGTTCGTTCTTTTCTTTTGTGAGATCTTGTCGTGTGCCATGCACGCTAACGTACATTTTTTTCTCTGGTGTACGTCAGACTTAGAGAAAGAACAGGTCTAGCTTGGAGATGTGCCAGAGCCAGGATATTCTCAGCAGGAGTGCCTTGCAGACTGAGCAGAAGAAGCCAAAGTTTAGTTATTCCCTCTGGTTGTTCGATGGTCTTGGCTTACTTTTATAGCATTTCCTTTTTCGATTGATCATTGTATTTTATATTCTCCAGTATTTTATTCAGATAGTTTTGTATAAGGGCATGTTAACCCGAATATTATGTCTTGGATGATATTCATTTGTGATATATATTATTTTATTCTGTGTTGTTCATTATATTCTCGCTACTGTGATCGGGGACCTGTGCCTTTGCATTTATTTCTTGACGCTTAGCATATTAGGTTGAGGAGAAATGTTTATTTTTATTTATTCTTCTTGATCTAATACGTTGCGGGCTTGTTCACATTCCGATTCCCGAGTATTTTGGAAAGCGGGGCATGACAAGCGTCGCCGTCTCCGCCGCTTCATTGCCTGCTTCTCCGGCGACCACCCTAGCCTGAGCTCCTCCTCTGCCCTCGCCCTAACCTCTGCACTCTCTAATGTCAACAAGCGCATGAAGCCCACACCCCACTCCTCCTACCTCCGACGAGTCGCCTTCGTTGACCCTGACGACGCGCTTCTCATACGCGACGTCATTCGTCGAACCCGGATCCTCTACGAGTCGATCCGAACCCGCTTGCTCCAAGAAGATGAGTCCTCTTCTCTCCCCGTGGGAAGAAGGTCCAGCGCCAATCTCAACATGACGACGATCATGAAGAATGTCGGTCTGTGGCTGAATTAAGAGAACAGAACAGGAACGTCGGTCCCAGGGATCCACATTGAGAGGGGACTACGCAAGGCTCAATTTCCCTAACCCGAAGCATATTCATCTGGCTGGAAACCCTCTACACTCGTCTGTTGATGCCAAGCTCCAAGCAATTTGCCAGACCTTGGAGAGCTTTGGGAAGAAGAAAGTTAGCATCGAATCGAAGCCTGAACTGGTTATTTCATCGTCGACCGTTGAAACTGAGGAGTCCTATTCTTCTTCTTCAATGGTGATGGGGGCGACAAGATTTTCGGTTTCAGAGACCGAGAGGTTGGATTTCAACGGGGTGCCGTGGGACGATGCCGAGGACTTTGTGTTGAGGAAATACCCAACTTATGAGATTGATTGGGATTCTATATTGTCTTCAGCTTAGTGGTGTCTGGTTTGTGCTGTGTTTGTTGTTGTTAGATTTGGGGTTTTTTTAGTACAAATAGAGTTTTTGGCATTTGCTTCCTTGTTTAGAGATTTTTAGTTTAGTTTGGTTTAGTTTTTTTAGAGTGTAAGAACTCATGGCTACTGCTGATTATTTTTGCTTGGCGAGGCCATTGAGGGGTTAAGTGTACTACTATGTCAGTTTCAGGTGTAAATCTTCTCTATTGTACCTTTGTAAGTATTGAGTGCATCTTGTGTTTAATTAAGCTATATTTGTAGCTTTTACTGTTTTGTGTGTCTCTCTTATTGTTGGCTTGATTCATGCTATTTGTGATCTTATGTCTCAGTTTGTGTGTGCGAAGTAAGGTGGGACCTGAGCACAGTTAATGATTAGTTTGAGAAGCTAGAAAATTTTACAGAATGTTTTGTTGTAATCTTTATTTGAGTTTCAACAGTATTCTATAACAGGAAAAACTAATATTTAACATGTACATTTGACAAGTTAACATATTCAGTTGTATGTTATCATGTTATAAAGAAGTCTGATATGTAATAGTGAAATTTAACATATTATGTTGAAAGTTAACATGTTCATAAGAAAGTTAACATATTCATAAGAAAGTTAACATATGCAGATGAAAGTTAACATATACAGCTGATAGTTAACATGTTCACGTGATCATAAGAAAGTTAACATATGCAGATGAAAGTTAACATATACAGCTGATAGTTAACATGTTCACGTGAACGTTAACATATACACCTGAAAGTTAATGAAAGTTAACATATACAGCTGATAGTTAACATGTTCACGTGAACGTTAACATATACACCTGAAAGTTAACATATACATATAAGAGTTAACATGCTCACGTGAAAGTTAACATGTTCAGGTTAAAACCAACATTTTCAGCCAACATATAGAGAGTTAACATGCTCTTTCATATTGTTAACATATACACCTGAAAGTTAACAAACTTCATACTTCTTATGCCATGAATCAATTTCTCACACATGATTGAGTACACACCAAATTGTTGATCCTCCAGCATTGTGATTTAAGCATGTTTGAGATTATAATAGTAAATCACATGTTATGAGGAGAGTTAACATGTTATGAGATTTAATAGTGTATCATAACTTGAAGATTATGTACATAATCTGTATATATTATGTACACAATAACCTCAAGATTATGTACATATTATGTACCATAATATTCGGGTTTTGATACACATAATTTATATACAATCTTCAGTTTATTATGCACATCAAGTTCTATTTGAATGAACTTGTACATATTCACATGACAGCCACAATACATTTCACATACAATCATGTTAACTTTCACTGTTACATGTTAACTTTCATAATAATATATTAACTTTCTTCAAAAATTATGTTAACTTTCATCATTATATGTTAATTGTCCTCATAACATGTTAACTTTCAACTGAGCATGTTAACTTTCATCATAATATGTTAACTTTTACTATTACATGTTAACTTTCATAATAATATGTTAACTTTCTTCTTAACAAGTTTTTTGAACTAAAATTCGATGTGTTTGAAAGTTTCTTCATAATAATATGTTAACTTTTATAATAATATATTAAATTTTAGTTCAAAGTTAAAATTAAAGTTTCTTCATATCCAAGATTTTTTCTGAAATATGCTCCACCATACAAAATATAATTAAAATTAAAATTTAATCCAAAGTTAAAATTAAAATTAAATTTAAAATTAAAGTTAACATTTCAGTTGAAAGTTAACATGTTATGATAAACGTTAACATGTTTAATTAAAAGTTAACATGTTATGAAGAAAGTTAATATATTATGGTGAAAGTTAACATGTAATAGTGAATGTTAACATATTATGTTGAAGGTTAACTCTCCTCGTAACATGTTAACTTTTATCATAATATGTTAACTTTCAATGTTACATGTTAACTTTCACCATAATATGTTAACTTTTTTCATAATATATTAACTTTCAACTGAACATGTTAACGTTCATCATAACATGCTAATGTTCACCATAATAAAAATTCTTACATTATTACAGCTGATATTGCTTGAATACACAATATGATTAGACTTACAATCTTAGATATTACAAAAACCTTCAATAATGTACTACAAAATTCTTAACAACCTCAAGATTATGTACAAGTATATGAGATTTAACAATGTATCTTAACTTGAAGATTATGTACATAATCTGTATAGATTATGTACAATAACCTCAAGATTATGTACATATTATCGTAACTTGTACATATTCACATGACAACCACAATACATTACACATACAATTATAATAATTTATACCAAAATTGATCACTAAATAGACATAATACATTTTATTAAATTTTGATCTAAGTGCAACCAAACCATAAGAACACATAGTATAATTAACTGAACAATAAAACATGACACGTGACTCCCCAATGGCACGTGACTCCCCAATGACCTTGCATCCTAAGCACAAACCTCACTGCCGGAGCCCTCGTACATGTTAACTTGTCAGATGTACATGTTAATTTATTCATCTATAACCTTTTTGAGGACTTTTCTTGAAGGTTTGAAACAAATCTCAAATGGAGAGACAAGAGAAGGAAAGTAAGGTATCATAAAAGCATGCAACGAGCATTCTTGACCCGTCATTTTACGCCCACTCTAAATCATTGAGACCTGGGCAATCGATAATTGAATAAATCTCACTCTTGGTCGACGGCCACCATGTTGATTACTGCTAACACGAGAAGCACAACATGAAAAAAGAGGCTTGCATCAGTTTGAAACTGAATGCAACCACAAGAGCAATTATACAAGTGTAAATTTGCAGGCTCAAAACTAAAGCAATGTTTGAAACTGAATGGCAATATAAATGTTGGCAAAGTCATCTTGTTGGGTCCAGGACTCTAATACATAAATGCATAATTTATCACATGAATATGTTGGCCTTCTTGTTTTTGATGATGTTTAACAAACAATTTATTACTAATGTTGTTTGTCTAGTGTTTGTGCATTCCTATGTTTTGTAGACAAACAACGTAGTTGGAGGATGGATGGAATAGCGCTTCAACGACGATATCTAAAGGAGGTTGGCGGAATTGTGGAGTGAAGCCTATAAAATTCAAGTTAAAGATCAAGTTCAAGCTTCATCCGCAAGTGTACCAAGTCAAGCTTAATTGAAGATCAAGATTGCTTGGGTAATGTAGTTTTAGATTTTATATTATGTGTGTTATATACTCTAAGCTCAATATCATACACACACACACATTTATTGGTTTCCATGTATATATATAGTTATATATATACATATATGTTTTGGTTTGATAGTTTTCAAGTTTTACTATGAAACAATTGAATACAATTGGAAAACATATTTTTGTTTCATACTTAATACATTTATATGATTTCATCAATATCAATTTTATTTAGTTCCATGAAATCATGTTTTAGTGTATTATATGTGTATTTTGATAAAATACTATAGTCACTATTTATAGACTTCATAACAATAGTTTACATCTTCTATTAAGTCTATAAAATCATTTTGTATTGTTTCAAAACATGGTTTAGCTAAAATGTCAAAACTCATGTGTTTATATTTTTATGTTTTGGACCTCCTTGCAAAATGATGATATTTTACATTTGGGAAGTCCTTTCTGAAAACCAATCAACCGGTCGACCGAACCTGAGTTCATATGTTCTCTGGGCGACAGAGAGTCTTCGGTCGACCGGTCCGGTCGATCGAAAAACTCCATCGGTCGACCGCACCGGTCGACCGACGATGGTCCAGAATGTTTTCCTCGTGTTTTTGCTCTCATCGGTCGACCGACGGAATTTTCGGTCGACCGACAATAGAGCCGTTAGATTTCAACGGCTATTTCTGAGCTGGTTTTCTGGGGGCTTTTGGTCTTTCTGTTTTGAGTTTTTGGCTGAGTTTTGTAGTGGGTATAAATACCCCTTTGCTGTTTTCTTTCAACTTACAAGAGAATGTTTTAAAATAGTTTAACAAGGGTTTAAACTTGTTTAGTGTTTGTTTAAGTTTGGTTTAAGAAGCTTTTAAGCAATTGAGGATTTGAGTTTGTGAATTTAATTTCACAAGAGCAAGTGGAGATCATCATTTGGTGTTTGAGCATTCACTCTTCTCCCAATCTCTTGTCATCTTTAGAGAAGTGTTTCTAAACTCATCTAGCAATTTATTATTTTGATTATAATTTCCATAAGCTAGATTTATATTGAGTTTAGTTTAAATCGTTTTATTGATACTCTTTGTTCACACACAACCTATTGAGCTTATTGTATTTACATTCATAGTATAATTTAGGGTTGTGGGTTTGTGACATTGAGAGTGAGCTTAATTGAGTTCTCACCTTATTTTGAGAACAATCATTTGTCATAATTGTGCTTTATTGTGAGGATTCACTTGTAATACACTTGTACACCGAGAGAAGTGTGTGGTGAGAGACGGGGTCGAATCCAAGAGGAGTGGCGTCGGTTGACGTGCCTAGGGAGAGGTTGTAACCGAGCACTTGAGGAGGAGGACACGGGCTAGGACCAACACTTAGTGTGTGAGGTGTGATTACATAGTGATTGTATTGTGAGGTGTAAACGTTGTTCGGGTGAACGTAGAAAACCCGGTTGTGATAGTGGAGATCTCCTCGAGGTGAGGAGCGGAGACGTAGGTCGTGGGGACCGAACTCCGTAATCATATTGTTTGTTTGTGATTGCATTGGCGCACTTACTTTTATGTTCATATCTTATATCGCCTTTGTATATTGCTTGTTGATTATATTGCCCACTATCTAGTTTAGATTGTTTACCCTTCCCCCCCCCCCCCCTCTAGGGTCTAACAGAATAGAGATCCAAACATAAAAGAGGATATATCTGGCATGCTATCAAGAAGAAACAACCACAAACAAACATCTGGAATAGAGAAAGTAACTTAATTACCAAACATGTCAGTCAACAACGAACCACACCACTGCAATAACAATTAAATTTTCACGATGCAATGCATGGAAGCTACAAATTGTTACGGGACTCTAAACCATTGTATCCTCACATGAATAACACAATCTGTAGTTTCCCACCTGAAGAGAGCATACAGAGACCAAAATGCGATTTTTCCCATAATTTAACAAGGGCAAATAGACAAACCTCCTCACAATTTTTGGTTCAAATGAAACATAAGGGACCTTGACCTACTGGTCCTATAACATTTTGATGCAGATGTGCAGCTAATTTTAGGCTTTGATCCCTCGACGGCGACCACCCCTCCGACTCCAAGAACAAGCCTAAGCCCCCCCCCATCGTCATCACCTGCGAAATCCCCACCTCCCTCCGCTCGACCCTCATCGAGATCTCCCCCTGGCACCAACCTCGTCGCCGCCATCTCCTCCCTCAGCCAACACTGCCAGTGCGGTATCTCCGTCCTCGCTTCAGCAAGCCCCATGGCTGGCATCTGTCTCCAGCAGCCCTCCGGCGTCACCGTGACCCTCGTCTGGCAGTTTAAGATAGTTTGCTTGTCGGGGTTGTTTCTGTCACCGCCGTCGAGGGAGGAGGCGAGTTGGGTGTCGATGTTTTTTGCGGGAAGGGAGGGGGAGGTGGTTGATGATGACGTGGTGGCGGAGAGGAGCGAGGAGAGGATTGGTTTGAGCGTGAGAAGAGAGGTGAGACAGGGCAGACGGTTTTTGGGTAATGGTTTAAGGGCAGTTTTGGGTTTTGTAAAAAAAATTTCTCACTGTGTTGCATTGGAAATGTAACTAGGGGCTGAAACATCATACATTCATGTCTTTGAGGCTTTGGCACCAAAAAATATATATATATACGTGGGGCTGATGGCATCCTCTTTATTTTTTTGGAGTCTTAACACATTTTTCCAAAAAAAAAACAGGAATAACTATTTTCACTGGTAAACTAAACAAAGGGAAAATGATTTAAGGACCCAAAATATGGGACCAAGGGAGGGGACATGTGAGGTGTCCCCTCCCTATTGCATAATGAGTTGGCATGGCCAACTCATTATACAATAAGAAGAGGACAGGCCAACTCATTATACAATAGGGAGGGGACACCTCATCTGTCCCCTCACTTGATCCCATATTTTGGATGCCAACTGAACGCTCGTGACCCAGGCTCACGAGTTTTGCACGCCTCTCAAGACTATCATTATACACGCGCTTCTCTCTCCGTCTCTTCTGTGTATGGATCCAACTGACCCCGACTCCGATCTCCTTCTTCGATGCCCTGGACTCCTTCGAAACCCCGGAAGAAGAAGAAGAAGAAGAACAAGGCCGAAACCCTAGGTTCCTCCGAGCTCATCAAAAGCCCTCCCCATCGACGGCGATGGCGGACCCCGATCGACCCTCTCCCTTGACCCGCCTCCCCCTCTCCTCCGCCTCCGCCAGTCCGAGGCCGTCCGGCAGCAGGATCCTCACCGACCACGGCCCGACCCGTCGTCGCAACTCTCGCTGGCGCCTGGCCAATCGGCCGCTGTTGCCAAGGGATGTTGAAACCCCGGAGGTCCCGTCGCTCCTGTTCTCAGCTGCTGGGTTCGTCGTCAAGTCCGTCCTCTTCCAGCTCAACCTGCTCGTTTCTTTCCTCGGAATCCCTTTCAGATTGCTGAAGGTTTCCTTTTTGGCGGCGGCCGACCCTCTTGGGACCGTGAACAAGGCCAGGAATGCTGTGGAGGGGAGGTTCTCGTCGGTTTGGAATGGTTTTGTCGGGAGACGGCAGGATTTGGGGGAACTGGCGGGGAGATTTGCCCTCGGGGTGTAGTTTTGGGCCACAAGGATGGGATTGGGATGCGTTTGGGCCCGAGAGCTCTGCAGAAGAACCATAGATTGCAGCTGGTTGTTTCGTTGGTGTTGCCCGAATCGGATTATAATAGGAAGCTGGGTATGTTTCAGGTATCATTTCGGCATTTGGACTGTTGCTGTAGGTAAATTGTAGATAGACCCCCTTGTATATACGTACCTTCAGCAGTTTATCATGCCCCAACTCATTTTTTAGCATTATTTATCATCCCTCAATCCACGGGGGAAGGGGATTACTCGCAATATATCCTTCTCAAGATCCCAATCCTAGGGTTATAAGTGCTAATGATACGTGCTACTAAGGTATACATGACACTGCAATTTAATCTAGTAATAATGATTTTATTAGCATGTATTATACGGTATACTAACCTTATCTTACTAGAAGTTGTTCAGTAATGTTTGAAACACGCTCAACTTGTTTGCTGAATGCACTATTCTGACCGTATGAACGCGCTTAATCTCCCGTGTAGTAATTCTTTTTTTGATAATTCTTTGTTTAATTTTTTCGTTGATCACTCTTACAAATAACATTCTCAGAAATAATTTCCCATGTTCATTGCCTAAGAAAGTGGGAGGGAAGAGAATCAAGATAATAAATAAATTGTTTTCCTTGCTATGGAAGAAAACCCATAGGAAGTTTATTTTAATAGATAATAGATAACCTATCTTTCCCTTCTCTACTTCTCTATGCCATACATATTTTGAATTGAGGCGCAAACTAATAAACATTTTTCAAACATTTTGTTTAATTCCCTTGAGCTATATATGTCCTTTTTTGTGGTAATGCTCGACTATTTTACTGGGTGAAGGTTCGAGCGGAGCTTCTATCTGCAAGCGGAAAAGTTACCCATAGCTCAAGCCAACCATGCATGCTTCGCTTCAAAAGTCCTCATATTCGCTTTGTAGAGACATTTTTGAGAACAGGTACCTTACTAGCGGGCTACTCTTCAGAGTCACAAATTATCAACATAAAAATGACTGGATTTGTTGAAGGAAATGATCCAACTGTCTGCGTAAGAATTATCATTGAACAGAGGGCAGAGTACAAACCTGGTGCTGGTATCCCTGAGATTTATGCTGCGTCTTTAAAGCTTGAGTCACAACTTCCACTTATGAAGAGGATGATTTGGAACTGGAGAATAACAATCTTTATCTGGGTTGTTATGACGTTGTTCGTTTTTGAATTATTGATTGTTCTAGTCTGTTGTAGGCCTCTCATAATTCCGCGGACAAGGACAAACAGTGAGACTCCTAATAGACTGCCGGACGGTGGGACTTCTAGCTAAACTTGAGAAGTGAGAACTAATTTTCATGGAAATGTCAAACAAGATTGCAATTTTCTACAGTTTTTTTTCTGTTTTCTGGTTTCTTGGTATGATATTGCTGGTTCCAGAAAACTGAAAGCATGTTCGGCAGTCTCAAACACTATGACCCTGTTTGACCCTCATCAGGTAAGCGAACCTAAGCTTTGTAAATTGTTGACACAATCTGAAGGTGTAATGTAACCTTATAGGCAATTTATACAAAAGAATTTCATGAACTGGCGATCCTCATTCTCTGAAAACTGATTCTGTATTATAGTTGTGAATGATGATGTGCATAATGAGCCAATATACTCGTTATCATATTCGAGATTCCCAGATTTATGCTTGGGACCGTGATAGCTGCAATTAAAAAATTCTATTAAGCAGAAGGATCTAAGGAAGTGACTTGAAAAATATTAAAAAGCACAATGATGTTTTTGTTTTGATCTTATTAAGTTGTAGTTGATTGAGAGAATGGGAATAGCGACTGCCTTGTGTCTAATTGTAAACTTGATCCAGGTAGATGAAGCATAAGATTGTTAACTATGAGGCTTCCTACGACCCCCAATTCCAAGTTTAGATGAGGTTTGTGACTAGGATTAGCACATCAATGGATCTGACATCATGTAGGATATTTTGCCATTTCCTTAAATCACAATGTGTATCAAGTAATCCGTCCGAGATGAAACGTTGTGAAATAGGTGCTATATTCTGTTTGGCAGTCCCCATAATTTTTTTTTTCTCCTTGTATACATGCTTGCACACTACATATTAGCCAATGAGGAAGCACTTCAAATGAGAATTGTGGATTGCTTTGTCGAAGTAGTAATATGAGGCTTGGCTTTTTCTGAAAAATGTTGTTTAGTAAGGTCCATAGGTTGATTGGAATTTATGATGATGTGGGTATGTTACTAGGCAGCTGAATACACAGAAGTAGTGAATAGGTCGAGATTTTATTAAATATGTGCTTGTTAAGAAACTACAAGATGACTCAGTGAGAAGATATGTTGGAATAAAAGAATTGATTAATCGGTAAATCCACTTTAATTACTTGACACCAAAATTGGTTGCAGTATAAAACAATTAAGTATGTAACTTCAAGTTAGTTCGAAACCAAAAATACACACAAGTTCTCTAATACACTTTATCTGTTGGCATACTCTGGACTGGAGTTACTCAATGAGACTGCAAATAAACTGGGGAAAGCCTCAATTACTGGTAATTACTTGGAGGAAAGAATTCCAGTTATTGTAAATGTATTGGATTTTATTTCTTTTCTTTTTTGGGATCTTTCTCTTACACTATGGCAACTTAAAAGACTGCTTAACCAGCCAGACTATCAGTCAGAATGCATGCATTTTAGAATGCTCTCAAATTGTTATAGATCCTGTTATGTTGTTATTAGTTTGTTCCGCAAGTCAATTATATCTTATTCACTTAGACGAGTTTTTATTTTTGGTTCCCTCCTTTTAGTTACCCTTTAATCACTGTACTAGTCAATGGTGATATTATAGGTCTTAATGAATCCATCATGTGGAGGGGGAAAAAAAAGTAATTTGTAGCATGTTGGTGTCTGCTATATTAAGATATCCTTTTATTGCAGGTTCAGGGATCTTACAACCCTCTCTAAACCCATTCTCATGCAGGCTTCACCGGTGTTTTCCATGAATGGTTTCAGTTTGTTCCATTTTTGGAAGCAGGTTTCTCCAAGGAAACAAACGTGAGCAATCCAAATGGACATATTAGGAGTCGAGGGTGAAGAGAGCTAATTTACACGTTCTCATGCCTTCAGTTTTGCTGTCTTGAAACCTGTAAATGTTTCAAGCTGGTTAACTTGTACTGTTTTTGTGTTGTCGATGTTGTAAGATGTTTGCGTATCGCTCCAGTTGGGAGATTTAGTTTAAGCCCAAACCTGGGTAGAGAACATAATAATTCACAATGAGTGATGGTTTGTGGTGGATAGCCAATATGCACTGTTGGTGGGGGATAGCCAATGTAAGTAGGATTCTTGATCAAAACAAACCAAGCTAAAAAAAAACCCAAAGCAATATGGATTTGAGTATTAGGAAACGTTGATAAATAGTCAATTTTGATCTTTTCGAGTTTGGGAACAACTTGTTTCATCTCAAGCCTTTCTTTTGGCAAGTCACTTGAACAGATCATGCCCACCTCTAGGAGTGAAGATAAGCATGCATGCATATGGATTACATCTTTTTACTTGGCTTTTCGTTTCCACACTCATCTTTTAAAAGATTGCAGTCCACAATTTTGAAGATATTGGTAAACGATGCGTTACATACCCAACTTCGCAAGTTTAATTCCCCGATAAATTAACATAGGGTCAGTAGGCCTTTTTCGTGTGAAAATCCCTAGCAACAATATTCCAAAGCTATAGACATCCGCGTTCTTTGAAACTCTTCCCGTTGACGTTGACGCTTACTCTTTAAAAAAAAAAAGAAGTAACTTAATTGATAGTGTCAATTATAGGGTTAATTGCAGATGTATCCTATGCACTGTCGCTTAATTGTGGATAGACCCATTGTAGTATTTTCTATCATTGCAGAGAAATCACTGAGTGAACTTTTTTCACTCTTTTACGCTAAGCGAAAGAGAGAACTATTTTTTGACAAATAAATCTTCTTAGGGTGAAGCAAGTATAAAAAAAGAAAAATTTCATTCTGGTGGTCTGTTTGTAGTTGGGCAATATTGAAGGAGGTCTAGCTGCAGCAATAGAACTACATGTGGTATCTGCAATTGAGCGATAGCACAAAGGTCTATCCACAATTAACCCTTTAACTATATGAGATTTGGAGGAGAAATCTTACGAGTTTGATTACCTGGAGCCATATGCCCAATTGTTCCTCGCTTGCTTGTTGATGTTACAGTCCAGCTATCACCAACCAATACTTTTGCAATGCCAAAATCAGCCACGTGCGCGGTCATATCTTCATTCATAACAACATTGCTTGGCTTCAGATCACAATGCAGCACAATCTGAGAATAGTGATGGTGGAGATATTCGAGGGCCGATGCCACATCAATTGCTATGTTAATTCTCTCAAGTAGGTTCAAGCAGTAGGTGTGGGAATACAGCCATCTTTCGAGGCTTCCATTGGGCATGAATTGGAGAACAAGTGCACGAAACTTCAACTGGGAGCAAGTGCTGATAATTTTAACAAGATTTCTATGACGAACCACGATCAAAGCATGACATTCTACATTGAAGCTCCTTAAAGCTCCCTGAACTTCCAAATTCAAAACCTTTACTGCGATGATGAGCCCATCATCTAAACATCCTTTGTATACAGAGCCAAAGCTTACCCGTCCTAGTAAATTCGCCTCGCTGAAGTTTTCAGTGGCACGAACAAGCTGATGGCATGATATTGATCTGTGACTATCAAGAGATGGTGTGTCGCTAGGAGCTTGATTATTGGTTTGCCTCCGAAAGAAAAATATTAGGACCATGTAACAGAAAGCAAAAGAGATTACAGTGATTGCAGCAGCAGGAAGGACATAATTAAACAAAAGGGCTCTTGTTGCTGAGCTGGGACTCACATCATTTGTCGTACAAGGTGGAAAACCAATTCTTGGTGCTCCACACAATGCAGCATTCCCTAACACAGACGCAACAATGAGATTTGAAAATACACCTCCATCTGGGACATTTCCTGTCAGCTTGTTGAAAGACAGGTCCATACTTCTGAGATATTGGAGATTGACCAAGGAGTTTGGTATAATGCCCGAGAGGTTATTGTGCGAAAGGTTTAAAGCTTCGATACTGATAAGCTCACTTAATGATTGCGGAATGAGACCATCGAAAGAATTATCTGATAGGTCGAGATATCTAAGCATTTGAAGCTCCTTGAAAGCACTCAGGATGTTACCTGATAGCTGATTCATTGACATATCCAAAATGTCTAAGGACTTGATGTTCCCCATCCTCAACGGCAATGATCCGTTAAGAATATTTCTTGACAGATTTAACTCAATAAGGCCAGTCAGACTCCAAATAGTTTTGGGAATTCTGGCAGATAATTCATTTGCACCCAATAGCAAATGTTGCAACCCGCTGATATTTCCCAAGGAATCAGGTGTGAATCCAGAAAGACTGTTCGCTTCAAGGGATAGCTTGCTCAACCTTTTTAACCCACCAAGTTCCCATGGGATGGACCCGTGTAATCTGTTGTTGTTCAGGATTAGTGATTGAAGGTTTTCGAGCATACCGATTTCTGATGGTATTATTCCTGCAAGCTCATTGTTGCCCATATCTAGACTCCACAAGCTGAGTTCATAGTAAAATAATTTAATTTCTTCGACAGATTGCCTATGGTATTTGGAAGGAAGCCACCCAACTCATTTCCCTCAAATTCAACTATACCAAGAACCTTACAGTTCGACAGTGAGGCGAGAAACACCATCCCTCATGTTAGCTTGTTCCCTCCTAAAAACAAGGTCTTAAGGTCAGGCATGCTCTCAAATTGCACCCGCAGTGGACCCGGGAGTTGGTTATTGGTAAAATCTATGACTTTAATTGTTGAAATATTTGAAAGACCACATTGGTAGAGGGCCAGTTATAACCTTAGTTACCAGCGGCAAGTAAGAGATGGAGATTTGGCAGACCACCGAACTCCTCAGGGATAATGCCATGTATGGTGTTATCGCCGATATCTAAAGTTTGTAACTGTGTAAGGTTGCCTAAAGAGCTCGGTATAGCACCTGTGAGATTGTTTTTTTCCAAGAGCTAGAAGTCTAAGCTGCTGCAATTTCCCAATCTCTGGAGGTATCCTACCACTGAATCCATTAACAGACAGAGCGAGTACCTGGAGATGATGGAAGTGAGAAAGAGAGGATGGAATGCCACCAGTAAGGCGATTATCTGACACTGATAGAAACTGAAGCATCGAATTAAGGCTAATATTCGAGGGCAGAGATCCTGAAAGATTATTGTGCAAAAGGTGTGTTGTGCGCAGCGGAAATTTCGGCAGAGTTTCTGGTGCACAATAAGAGAGAAAGATCAATAAGAATTCTCGTCTCACCAAGGAAACAAGAATCTGAAGCGGATATCTCAACAAAGTGAGATATCGGCTCTTCCTCTCATCAGTTCTAGGACTGACCTGTCGAGGGATCCTAAAAACTATTACAATGACCACAAACTCAAACAACCAATTTTAAGTGGTTCGGCAAACTGCCTACGTCCACGGGGCAAGGAGGGGGAGATCTACTATTAGAGGAGGAGTATACAACTAGGGTTTACAATCACTTAATCTAAACCCTCAAACAATCTCTCTTCCTCACACAAATATCTCTCTCACAAGCACACAAAAAACTCTCTCAAATCGGCTCTGCACGCTGCCTAAGAAAGAAAAACAGACTGCACACACAATCCTTTGTTTCTTCTCTGCTTGGCACGCCCACGTCTGAGAATTAATTCGCAGCCGCCAAAAAAAAAATCAGAGTTCCTCACCTTTCCCCTGCCTTCGCTCAAAGAGCACAAAACCCTAGGAAAGGGTTTATATAAACATCTATTGTGTCTTCAGGTGGGCCTTCTTTTCGCCACTGGACAAAAGCATCCCACACGGTTTCCAATCCACGCGGTTTCCCACTCGTCTCAGCCTTTCACGCGGAATCCAAGAGCACATGGGTTCGTGAACAACTCTTTAGCCGCTGGACTTTGCAATTCTCCAAAGCTTGTGGCCCCCACAAGCATACCGCCAGTTCACCCAAATGGCCGCGAACGACCTCAATCCAATAGAAGAGTTCGCAACCCTTCTCCAATATCATCAACTCTGCGGCTGATAGCACCTCCAATGGTCTCAAACACCTCCACCTGAGGCGAACCAATGGTCATATCCAAACTATGTCTGCCAGCTGCACTCGATTCAAAACCCAACTCATCATCTGCATCCGAATCCAAATGACTTCCACGTTGTGTCACCTCAGCTGGAATCCCAACCAATGCAGAATGACCTGGAGTATGTGGGAAAATCCCCACCCAATGTGGAGTAGCATCAGTCTCCACCCGCTGCGATACCTCTAAGGTCTGTCCAAAACTCTCCACCTGCTGAGAGTCAATTGGCTTCCTCATCGAAGCCTCAACCAAAGTGACACTACCAGACCTATCTTCCAATGGAGTTTTACCTCCAATCACAGCAGTTGACAACTCTTTAATAGGATGACCCAAATATGTCGAAGCCTCTGTCCAGAAACTCTTCTGCAAACCATTGCTCGACCCCAAACACCGATCCTCCTCCAGAAAGGCACGGTTCTCCAAATTTGTCACCCTATTTAGTTGCCCCAAGATTTCCTTTCCAACGAAGTGTCTCGAAATGCCGTGAGCTCGGCTCCAATACAGAAATAGGTCCATCTTGTACCTCCCACCAGAATGGAGTACCTTCACCTTTCTGTCTATTACACACTTCTTCAATCTGTTAGAGACTACTAGGACTTTCTCCAATGGGGATTTGGTTGCAACCCAAACATGCCTAGAACAGTCACCAACAAAGGAAACCAAACGTCTATTACCTCCCAATAATGCCCCCTTGGAAGGCCCCCAAACATCCACGTGAACTCCTCCAGAACGACCCTTAGCACGGTGAATAGAGGTGCCACACTTCACCTCGGTCTTCTTGCTCACATCAACATGTTCACTGGACTTCAAACTGCAGGTCTTCACACCCTCTTTCAATCTATGCGAGGAATCAATACTGGAATGGCCAAGCCCCAAATGCTGTAGTCTAGTCGAATCAACAGAAGTCGTCAGCTCTTCACCTGTCACTATACCTCCAGTCAAGTAATACAGGTTATTCCTCCTGACGCCCTTCATCACAATCCGAGAGTCTTCCACGATCTCGAGAACCATGTCCTCAACAAGAACCTTCAGACCCTCTCCAACCAAAGCTCCAATCGAGATTAAGTTCTTCCTCAAAGAAGGAACATATCTCACATCGTTTAACTCTCTAACAGTCCCATCAAACATCTTTATGCGAATTCTTCCTATCCCAAGGATCTGGCATGCACGGTTATCAGCCATGTACACCACACCACTATCCACCAGCTTCTCAAAACTGGAGAACCATTCCCTTCTAGGGCACACATGATAGGTCGCACCACTATCCAACATCCATTCAGATTCCTCCGAATAGCTATCTGTAGGACTGATAGAAAGCGAATAAATAGAAGAGTCAGAATTATTACCATCCGATACGATGTTTGCTTCTGATGATGGTTGCTTCCCTTTTCCCTTCTGCTTATTCTTCATCCATTCGTCGAGCTTTGGGCAGTCTTTCTTCCAATGACCAGTCTCCTTGCACCAAGCACACTGATCTTTTCCAATTGTAGGATGCCCTACTCTAGACTGTGACTTCCAATTCCTCCCTCTTGCGACTAACGCCTCTGCTACCGACTCAGTCGAATTCTCCTTATCCTTCTTCCGAAGCTGATAATTCACCAATGCAGCAGTGACCTCACTATACGAAAGTGATGCCTTCCCATTAATCAGAGTAAGAACGAAGGTCTCATATTCCTCGTCGGGCAAGGAACTCAACAACAGCAACGCCTTGTCCTCATCTTCAATCTTGACATCCACATTCGCCAAATCCGCAAGAAGCTTTGTGTAGTGGTTCATGTGATCTCTAATGGAGGTTCCCTTCTTCAACTGGAAACGATAAAGTCTCCTCTTCAAATGCAAGCGATTTTCCACACTCTTGGTCAAATACTTGCTTTCGAGAATCTCCCAAATCTTCTTCGCAGAAGTCTCATTCATCACATCATATTTTAGATCTTGAGTCAAACAAGACCTAATCACACCACACGCCGTTCGATTCATCTTTTTCCAAACCTTCTCTTCAATCTCATCTGGCTTGCCATCTAACTCCAAGGTATCCTCCAAATTCTGCGCGTTCAGCGCATCCAAAACCTCGCATCTCCATAATCCAATTGTTTGTGCCATTAAACTTCTTCACATCTATCTTCATAGAGTGGATATTCAAACTCTGAATGGTCTTCCCGCCAGAAGCACCACCCTCGACACCCGAAGCACCTTCTTTCCCCGACATCTTACGCACCAACGAACGAAGAATAGATCCAAAACTAAAAAGATAGAGTTTTTACCAAAAGATCCCACCTTTATCACACCAACGAAGCCCTAAACGAGCCTCCAAATTGATCTACTCCTCCAACCAAACCCTAGATCTGGAATCTGGGCTCTGATACCACTTGTTGTGCGCAGCGGAAATTTCGGCAGAGTTTCTGGTGCACAATAAGAGAGAAAGATCGATAAGAATTCTTGTTTCTCAAAGGGAACAAGAATCTGAAAGCCTAATATCCCATCAAAGTGGGATATTTGCTCTTCCTCTCGTCAGCTCTAGGACTGCGCGTCGAGGGATCCTAAAAACTATTACAATGGCCACAAACCCACAAACTCAAACAACCAATTTTACATGGTTCGGCAAACTGCCTACGTCCACGGGGCAAGGAGGGGGAGATCTACTATTAGAGGAGGAGAATACAACTAGGGTTTACAATCACTCAATCTAAACCCTCAAACAATCTCTCTTCCTCACACAAATATCTCTCTCACAAGCACAAAAAAAACTCTCTCAAATCGGCTCTGCACGCTGCCCAAGAAAGAAAAACAGACTGCACACACAATCCTTTGTTTCTTCTCTGCTTGGCACGCCCACGTCTGAGAATTAATTCGCAGCCGCCAAAAAAAAATCAGAGTTCCTCACATTTCCCCTGCCTTCGCTCAAAGAGCACAAAACCCTAGGAAAGGGTTTATATAAACATCTATTGTGTCTTCGGGTGGGCCTTCTTTTCGCCACTGGACAAAAGCATCCCACACGGTTTCCAATCCACGCGGTTTCCCACTCGTCTCAGCCTTTCACGCGGAATCCAAGAGCACATGGGTTCGTGAACAACTCTTTAGCCGCTGGACTTTGCAATTCTCCAAAGCTTGTGGCCCCCACAAGCATACCGCCAACAAGGTGCAGTTCAGTTAGAACAGTCATGTCGAAAATTTCAGGAGGTATAGAACCCGAAAGCTGATTCCCGCCAAGTGCGAGGATTTCAAGACGAGGCAACTGTGAAAGAGAGTCAGGTATAGGGCCTCTAAGACTGTTGTTGCTGAGATCGAGGTAATATAGAAAGGAGAGGTTCGCGATATGCGGAGATGTTGTGCCATAAATTAAGAGGTAAGTTTACGATGTTAAGGGAAATGACTCTTTGCCTCGTGCGGTCACATGAGATGCCGGTCCAGGTGCAAAAACAGGTGTTGGTGGTCCACTCGGTTGACAAAATTTGATATGGGTCACCGACACTGGCCCTGAAGGCAAGGAGTGCCGAGAGATCAGTGCAATTGTTATGCACCTCGGCTGAGGACGTAGGTAACAGGAGGATTAAATGTACGGTTATGAAGAGAACGGGAGAATTTGCCATATTGGAGACTTGAGAGAGGCTGACAGAATGCAGAGTGATAAGGTTTGGAGAACATCGACGCAGAAAGTATTCGAGAAATAGATGGGTCCGGTTCATGAGAATATTCCAGCTGCTTCATCATACTCATCTGTCTATGATTATTCCGGTGACTGGTCCAAACCGAGTAGAGTGGGCTCCACAATCACAACTTCTCATAACCTGACAATAGCAAACGACACATCTAAACAATCAAAAAATGAATTGGGTAGTCCAATTGGCCGTCTTTAAAAGCACAAAATGCAAGAATATTCCAAGAATTTGGAGATATCTGAAAGCTAGCGGTACTCTTTGTGAGATGAGCGTACTCATTGTAAGAAGTTAATTAAGGAACTAGATGAAGGCCGGTGTCATGGGAGCTATTGTTGAGATCGGTGTAGACTCAAACCTCCGCAGGCGAGCTCAAGGCGATTTCGAGCTCGAAGAAGTCCGCAGGCGAAGTCGAAGACGCGCAGGTGAACTCATAGGTGAGTTCGAACGGGCGAACGCGACCCTCGGGAGAACGCGACCCTCGGCGAACGCGACCCTCGCGTTGAGCGCCCCGACCATCACGTCCAGGGGTCCGACCCTCGCGTCGAGCTGAATGCTCGCGTGGCTGGCGACAGGCTGTCGCCAACCTGTCTCGTTCGACTATAAAACCCCCCCGATGCCCTAGGGTTTGAGCTGCCTCTCCTCCGATTTTTTGGCGGCGAATCCCCTTTAACGCAGCAGCGTTCATCCCAAAATCGCAGCAGCGATTTTCAATCCCCAGCCTACAACAGTAGTTGTGAGGGATTTAAGAAGAGAGCTTCTTCTCCTCATCTTCTCGTGCAAACTCAGAGGCGGCGGAACTGCTCCCCCTTTCTCGCGATCTTCTCCAGCGCTCTCTCTCTGTGTGTCGTGATTTCAAAAGTGAAATCATTAAGGAAGAAATTAAAGAGGGGAGAAAGAAGTAAAGAGGAGGTATTTAAAGAGAGAAGGGAATCTTACTGTAGCTACAGTAAAGATTAAATTTATTGAGGAATCTCAGTTTGATATTCGCTCTGAATTGTAATTTCTTGTTTGACTAATAAGAAATTTACTGTGTGACTCCCGAGGACGTAGGCAGTTGCCGAACCTCGTTAAAACTTGGTGTACTTTTTCTATTCTACGTTTCTGTTGCATTAGGGATTTAGACGTTAAATTCCCAATAACTGGTATCAGAGCGTGAAACGATCTAGAGGAAGTCAGATTCAAGTGGAAGCCATGGCCGCAGATGAAGGGAAAATAAGACTTGAGAAGTTTGATGGAACAGATTTCGGATTTTGGAAAATACAGATAGAGGATTATCTGTATCAGAAAAATCTGTATCAACCACTATCGGGGAAGAAGCCGGATTCTATAAAGGAAGAAGAGTGGAACCTTCTAGATAGACAAGCCCTCGGAGTTATCAGATTGACGTTGACTCGCAATGTTGCGTTCAACATAGCGAAGGAGAAGACCACGACAGGTCTTATGGCAGCACTCTCAAACATGTATGAGAAGCCATCAGCCGCGAACAAAGTTTATTTGATGCAGTGGTTATTCAATCTGAAAATGTCGGAAGACGCGTCAGTAGCACAACACCTCAATGAACTTAATACAGTTACAACCCAATTGAGTTCAGTTGAGATTGAGTTTGATGATGAAGTTCGGGCGTTGATACTTTTATCTTCCCTACCAGAGAGTTGGAACGCTACAGTAACGGCAGTGAGTAGCTCATCGGGAAAGAAAAAGTTGAAGTTCGGCGACGTTCGTGATTTGGTTCTCAGTGAGGAGATCCGACGGCGAGAGACTGGTGAAGCTACAACCTCTTCAGTATTGCATACAGAGTCAAGAGGTAGAAATTCAACCAGAGGAAACGGACGAGAAAAATCAAACTTCAGAGGTAGATCAACGAGTGTTGGAATTGTGGAAAGACCGGACATTACAAGAATCAGTGCAAGAGTGCACAGAAGGAGAAGGAAACGAAGGCAGAGGTGAATGTCACTTCCACCTCAGGAGGATACGACGCATTGATATGCTCCTTGGAGAGCAAGGAGGAATCTTGGGTGTTAGATTCAGGAGCGTCGTTCCATGCTACCTCTCAGAAAGAATTCTTCGAGAATTATACTCCCGGAAATCTTGGATACGTATATCTTGGTGATGATCAACCATGTGCTATTGTGGGCAAAGACATGGTGAAAATTAAGTTGAACGGGTCTGTATGGGAGCTGAAGGATGTCAGGCATATTCTCGACCTGAGAAAGAATTTAATATCCGTAGGCCAGTTGGCTGGCGAAGGATATACCACGACCTTCCATGGAGATGATTGGAAGATCTCAAAGGGCGCAATGACGATTACCCGAGGTAGGAAGACTAGTACCCTATATATGACAGCAGGTGCACGTTGTTCGATCTCAGTTGCAGCAAGCAATGAGACTTCAAAGCTGTGGCACCAGAGACTCGGTCATATGAGTGAAAAGGGGATGAAAATCATGCACACAAAGGGAAAACTCCCAGGACTGCAGTCAGTGGAGATGGATATGTGTGAAGAATGTATACTTGGAAAGCAGAAGAGAGTCAGCTTTCAGACAAGTGGCAGAACCCCCAGGAAGCAGAAGCTAGAGCTCGTTCACTCAGATGTGTGGGGACCAACAACCACCGCGTCCATTGGTGGAAAACACTACTTCGTGACTTTTATCGATGATCACTCTCGGAAAGTGTGGGTCTACTTTCTGAAGCATAAGTCAGAAGTATTTGAGGCTTTCAGGAGATGAAAAGCTATGGTCGAGAATGAGACCGGTCTGAGAATAAAGAAGCTCAGGACCGACAATGGCGGTGAATATGAAGACACCGGATTCAAGAAGTTCTGCTATGAGCACAGGATCAGAATGGAGAGAACCGTGCCCGGCACGCCTCAGCAAAATGGTGTAGCTCAGCGGATGAACCGAACGTTGACGGAGAGAGCCAGAAGCATTCGGGTACAGTCAGGCCTACCGAAGTAGTTCTGGGCAGAAGCGGTCAACACAGCAGCTTACTTGATCAACTGAGGTCCATCGGTTCCATTGGAGCACAGAATACCAGAGGAGGTATGGTGCGGAAAGGAGGTAAAACTCTCACATCTTAAAGTTTTCGGTTGTGTAGCTTACGTGCATATTAGTGATCAAGGCAGGAATAAGCTTGATCCCAAGTCAAAGAAATACACTTTCATCGGCTATGGTGAAGATGAGTTCGGCTACCGCATTTGGGACAACGAAAACAAGAAAGTGATCAGGAGCAGAGATATGATATTCAACGAGAGGGTGATGTACAAGGACATGCACAAGACAGATGACTCAGAGAGCGAGTCAATATTTGTAGATACAGATGATGCACAAGACAGATGACTCAGAGAGCGAGTCAATATTTGTAGATACAGATGATGTCCCGAGTAACCTCTTGGAAGAACCCAATGTAGAGGGTCCTCAGTAAGAAGAGCCTGTTGGACAAGATGGTGCGCAGGAGCCCGGCGCATCAGCTCCGATATTAAGAAGATCTTCTCGTCCTCCTGTACCCAACAGGAGATATATGAACTATCTGTTGTTGACAGATGGTGGGGAGCCTGAAAGATTTGATGAAGCTTGTCAGTGTGGAGATGCGAGCAAGTGGGAGCTTGCCATGAAAGATGAGATGAAGTCACTCATCTTAAACCAGACGTGGGAACTAGCTGAGTTGCCCACGGGTAAGAAGGCACTCCACAACAAATGGGTGTACTGGGTGAAAGATGAGCATGATGGTTCCAGGAGATATAAAGCCCAATTGGTTGTCAAAGGTTTCCAGCAGAAGGAAGGAATTGACTACACCGATATTTTTGCTCCCGTGGTAAAGCTAAATACTATCAGGACCGTGATGAGTATTGTAGCAATTGAAGATCTTCATCTCGAGCAGTTAGACGTGAAGATGGCGTTTCTTCACGGAGATCTAGAAGAGGAGATATACATGCACCAGCCAGAAGGTTTCTCAGAAGAAAAGAAGAAGAACCTGGTGTGCAGACTCAAGAAGAGCTTGTATGGCCTGAAACAAGCCCCAAGACAGTGGTACAGAAAGTTTGACGGCTTTATGCACAAGGAAGGTTTCCAGAAGTGCAACGCCGACCACGGTTGCTACTTCAAAAGATATCAGTCCAGATATATCATCCTACTGTTGTATGTTGAAGATATGTTGGTTGCAGGATCAGATATGAAAGATATCAAGAGTTTGAAGCAGCAGCTGTCAAAGGAGTTTGACATGAAGGACTTGGGTCCAGCGAAGAAGATCCTTGGAATGCAAATCACGAGAGATAAGAAGAGAGGTCTCTTGCAGTTATCTCAGACGGAGTACATCAACCGTGTTTTGCAGAGATTTAACATGGGCAACTCCAAGCCTATAAGCACACCCTTGGCCAGCAACTTTCGTCTATCGAAGGATCAGTCTCCTCAGTCAGAAGAAGAGAAAGAGAGTATGGCTCAGGTTCCTTACGCCTCAGCTATCGGAAGTTTGATGTACGCAATGGTCTGTACGCGACCAGATATTGGCCATGCAGTGGGAGTGGTCAGCCGGTTTATGTCGAATCCAGGAAAAGCTCATTGGGAAGCGGTCAAGTGGATTCTGAGATATCTACGAGGCACCACACAGAAGTGTTTGCACTTTGGTAAAGATGCAGACTTCGGCGGTGAAGTTGATCACCGAAGAAGCACCACCGGCTATGTATTCACCGTTGAAACTACAGCTGTTAGTTGGATGTCACAGGTACAGAAGATCGTTACTCTATCCACTACAGAAGCTGAGTATGTTGCAGTGACTGAAGCCAGTAAAGAGATGATATGGCTTCAGGGTTTGTTGACAGAGCTGGGATTCAAACAGGAGAAGAATGTTTTGCACAGTAACAGCCAGAGTGTGATACACTTGGCGAAGAATTCCGCATTTCATTCTAGAACGAAGCATATTGCGCTTCGGTACCACTTCATCAGATCCCTGTTGGAAGATGACGTGTTGAAACTGGAAAAGATTCTAGGAAGTAAGAATCCAGCTGACATGTTAACAAAGACGGTGACAGTTTAGAAACTGGAGTTGTGCGCAACTTCAGTTGGCCTTCATGCATAGATGATGAGGGCAGAGCCACATAGGAGGAGGAGCTTGTTGAGATAGCCTACTGGCGGCGGTTTGATCTCCAAGTGGGAGATTGTTGAGATCGGTGTAGACTCAAACCTCCGCAGGCGAGCTCAAGGCGATTTCGAGCTCGAAGAAGTCCGCAGGCGAAGTCGAAGACGCGCAGGTGAACTCATAGGTGAGTTCGAACAAGCAAACGCGACCCTCGGGAGAACGCGACCCTCAGCGAACACGACCCTCGCGTTGAGCGCCCCGACCATCGCGTCCAGGAATCCGACCCTCGCGTCGAGCTGAATGCTAAAAACCCCCCGATGCCCTAGGGTTTGAGCTGCCTCTCCTCCGATTTTTTGGCGGCGAATCCCCTTTAACGCAGCAGCGTTCATCCCAAAATCGCAGCAGCGATTTTCAATCCCCAGCCTTCAACAGTAGTTGTGGGGGATTTAAGAAGAGAGCTTCTTCTCCTCATCTTCCCGTGCAAACTCAGAGGCGGCGGAACTCCTCCCCCTTTCTCGCGATCTTCTCCAGCGCTCTCTCTCTGTGTGTCGTGATTTCAAAAGTGAAATCATTAAGGAAGAAATTAAAGAGGGGAGAAAGAAGTAAAGAGGGGGTAGTTAAAGAGAGAAGGGAATCTTACTGTAGCTACAGTAAAGATTAAATTTATTGAGGAATCTCAGTTTGAGATTCGTTCTGAATTGTAATTTCTTGTTTGACTAATAAGAAATTTACTGTGTGGCTCCCGAGGACGTAGGCAGTTGCCGAACCTCGTTAAAACCTGGTGTACTTTTTCTATTCTGCGTTTCTGTTGCTTAGGGATTTAGGCGTTAAATTCCCAACATCTATATCCTTTATAAGATCCTATATGCTGCATGAAGTCACCTAGGAAGCCCATGGATCTTCATTTGACTGTTCTGAAGATTCATCATGTTCAACATATGCCAAAAACATATGCCAGATGTAGATAACGACATCTTTTTCGCGATGTGAGTAGTGTTTCAGTGTTTTGTGTACGTTTCTTAATTAGATGCTTACCCATGAGTAAATAACCAGTAAAGATCGTTGAGGGAGACATTTCACGTTTGGTGAAGCCCTGAACATCTGAAATTACATGAATCATTTGATTATAATTAAGACTGCACCATTAGCCAATTAATGGCAAAACTGTTGACCTTAAAAGTGTTGGATTTCTCCATTTCCTCTGTGAAATTAATTGGCCAATACCTATAGCTAATTTCAAAAAGAAACCGAGATTAGGATTATTGATGAACGGCCCGGGAAGAGAAAAATAAAAAATTAAGGAAAAAGAAGCCTGATAAGGGTTATAAAAATGAAAATGAACATACTTGACGGTAATTACCTTCGTAATAGAGTTGTGTTTTTAATAAAAATGTAGGATTGTCCTAACAAAATCAAAATGGCTCAAAGTACAATAAGATAAGCATGTAACATCGTTATTTATTGGGTTAGAGTTCTACAGTAATACGAAGACAGAGTTATATAGTATTAAAACAAAATATGTAGGGTAAAACGAGCAAAATTGATCCGCGCATTGCTGCAGGTGAAAATCAATGAAAGAATTTGTTTGAACATTACTTAGAAAAAACTATAGCAAAAATAAACAATATATAGCAATTGACACTGTATATCAAGTTGTTGCAATACACAGCGATTTAAAAACACATCAGTTGAGTATTTTATGAGTAAGAGTGATTTTGGAAGTGGATGAGTTTAATAGTAAATGAGTGTAAACCTTTGAGTTTATAGATAAAAAATTATTTGGCAGGTAGATGATCATACTTTTAAATAGGGATAGAACTTTAATTGTATTGGTTAAAAACTCATCTATAATGCCACAAAATTTGTGTAGGAAAAGACCTAAAGAAATTCAACTATTTGGTTCAAAATATAGAACACACACATAGCAACTTGTAGAAAAGTATAGATAGCTACATGATAATATAACAACTTACACCGTGTACCGAAGTGTTGATACAAAAGGTGTTTAAAAACAATTAAAGGAGTATTATAGATCTAAGTGTGTTTTTTAGAAGTGAGTGAGTTTTTAAAAATAAATGTAGGTAAAACTTTTGGGTTTATAAGCCAAAAATCATTTCTAGACTATTGTGAGTTTAAAAAAAACTTTCGATTTATAGGTAAAAATTTTAGTCAAAATTTGATGACACAACATTAATGTGATAAAAAAGAACATTTTAACATTTGGTTTAAAAAGTACAATGTATGCCTAACTACTTAGGTAGCAGTCATAACAAAATTTCACAAGGGGTAGGTACAAAATTTATTTAAAATTTTGATGACGCGACATTAGTGTAAAAAAATGGAAAATAGTTTAATATTTATTTTGAAAAATACAATGTATAGCTATATACTTAGTTAGTAAGTCATAACAAAATATCAAAACTCACAATATCTAATAAAGTGCTAGAATACTAGTGTAGGCGTCTAAAAATACCTATAGGTTTCCGCACGCGGCTCGAGACAGAGAGATGATGATGAATATCACTATTTGAGTCACAGAAGCTTATTTGACATTAACAAGCGCATGAAGTGAGTCGACGAATCGTGTGAAGCAACGGAACTTCAGAATAACGAAAACACGAACTGATCAGGAGCTACGCGTCGCTTACGAAAGACGAAGCGCCCCTCATGTCCCGTCTACTCCACATATTATTCAACCATGGGAGCTTTTAGATCTCCTCATCAAATTTTCTACGCACTTTGAATCACACAATTTCGAGTTCGGACGAGGAAGTTAGAGCCAAAAATACCCGAGACCGTTCAGGCCATTTTACACCAACGAGACACAAAGGGTGTCTCAGAGAAGAATAGAGATTTTGGCCATGACTTGCTTAGAATATGAAAAATCTCAGAAGATAAACGTTGTAGATATATCCTCCATCTTTCCAACTCATCCTAGATCACCTTATTCTGAGGTCGGATGAGAGAGTTAAAGTCAAAACAACAGAGAGACACTGCAAGTGTCTCGGCTATGGCCGAGACACTCCAACTGTCTCGGACCTTGTAGAGCTGTTTTGACTATGATTCGCTTTGAATCTGAAGAATCTCAAAAGATAAAAGTTATAGAAATCTTTGTTATCTTTCTAATACATCTTGGGTTAATTCATTCTGAGATTAGATGAGAGAGATAAAGCTAAAACACCAAAGACAGTACAAACTGCATCGAAATTCTGAGACAATGTGGGTGTCTTGAAGAAGAATGGAGATTTTGGCTATGATACGATTCAAATATGAAGAATCTTAAATAATAAAAGTTGTATATATCTTCGTCATCTTTCCAACGCATCTTGAATCATATTATTTAGACGTCATATGAGGAAGTTAGAGCCAAATTACCCAAGACACCCAGAGGTGTCTCGGCCACTGCCGAGACACCGCGGGCGTCCACAGCCCACAAAACCTGTTTTTGGCTGTTTTGAGCTGTTTTTTTATCGTTAACCACCTAGATTTATTTCAACTGATAAAATATCGTCCAAGAACGTGGTTAAGTGGTTACAACTGATGATAAGAGTGAATCGATCGTTCTTATCCGAAAACAAATGTCCCAAAGCCTATAAATATAACCTCAGGGCATTCACTTTTTCAGATCTGGAATTATCGAGCGTTGGCGAAGCCCTGCTGATGAAGGAGCACAAATTTTAGAAGGGAGGAGGAGATCGGATCGAGTTCATCAGCATAAAGAAGAGGAGCTCGTCAGATCCATAGTTCCCGGTTCCTTCCCTTGAGATTGCCCCGTTGTGGTGATCTTGAGAAGAGTGATTATCTCGCTGTTGCCAAGATAATTACTTCGGTTTCTTGATTCCTTCGCGAATCAACGAAGTTCCGGATCTGATCTGATCGTTTGGTAATCCACGGATATCAACATCCCCGTCACAGGCCAAGATCCCACGCAAGCAGTGGAGGATAAACATCTGTTGCGTTTGTTTTGACGAGAGTTGTATCTTTTTCGTTTTTATTGTGTAAGAGTCTTATAAAAAGACTAACTTTTTCGTTTTCATTGTAACGACTGAAGTTATAATGAATACATCAATTAAGACATCAACTTTCTCTCCAAAAAAGCTGACGACCATAGTGAGAGCCAACAGCTTAACTGCCAAGGCTGTCGTGCCGCAGCCAATGATCAAGATCCCGGTGAACAAAGAGGTTGAATACGAATTCGACCAGCAGAAGTTCAAAGAGTACGTCTCCTCCTCCTCCTCCAGATCTGCCTCTCTTCGCAAGTACAGGAAGGCCTCCACCTCCCAGAAAATCTGCTGGTCTTCAGATCTGAATACTCAAGAAGGCGATCTCCTCGCTACCGCTGCCGTAGTTGCACCTCGTAACGATCCGTCGGCATCTAATGAAGCTAAAGCCGCAGATCCGAACATCTTATCAAAGAGGGATCATCAGAGGCGCCGCCAACGTCTCGCCCGCCAATTGGCTAAGGCTTTAGAGCAAGTAGACGGACTCCGCTACCAAGTGGATCAAGAGTTCAGAAAGCGCCAAGTAGCTAAACCGTTGTCACAACAAGCATCAGGGTCCTCCTCCCAACCGTAAACTAAAAAATGGGTTCATGTCAAATGAACCCGTTCTACTCTCGAGGAGCGTATCCAGAAACGTCGTGCACTACTTGCGCATGCACGGATTCTTGCACAAGAAGCATAGAAATTGCAGCAGGAGGAGGTGGTCAAGAAACCACCAAAATCTAAGCAGGTTTGGGTGCTGAAGGCCAAAACAGCACCTCTACCCGACAAGAAACACCATTCATGTCTCTCGCTTGATTCCAGATCCGAGGCTATTCCCCAGCCTTCGTCAACTTCAGATCCCGCTCCTATTGCTCCCGCACCTCCGGTGAAGCCCTACAACAGCGTAGATCTCTCCAAATCCAGAATTCTGTTGAAGGATCGCCTGGATCCTCTACATGAAAATCGAAACAGATTTATGGTCAAAGAACGCTTGGGCATGGTGAATGAACCCTGAGCAACTCATCGAGCTGGGGGTCATACTCGCCCTTGCAACAAGTCTGAGCCTTCTCATAAGGAGAAAACTCCTATAACTGACCGCCTCAGACTGCGTGTTGAAGTCAAAGTGCCCGTTGAGGTCCCACGCTCACGAAGGCGTAGCTCAAAACATGTGACTCTTGAGAGTGCTAACAAGGCGACAAATCCTCAGAAGGAAACGTGTTCGTCGGACAACAACGTTATACCTAAGAAGTCATGCCAACACACGATAGATTGCTTCAGTCATCATGCCGATGAGTTATACTATCAGGCTGGGGGTACAAACAGATCTCGAAAGAGAGATACCTGAGAGACGGACTTTCATTTTTCGTGCGTCAAACTCATCAGGGTAGTATTATCAACATGTAGCTACCCCAAGACTACTCCACAGAGGATCTCGGTATTCCAAAGGCTTTCCTCTGAAGCGTTGAAAACTAAGTCAAGGCGTTTTCATAGAAAAAGATCAGGTGCACAAGATGATGAACTCCCAGAAGTCACTATCAATATGGTCGATAAAGGGAAGTCAACATGAAGTTTCAGTCCCCGTTATTTTTCGGACGTATCCCAACGTATAACTCGGTTACGCACGGGAACTACTAAACGTAGGGACTATCAGAGGATGAATAGAGGATTATCCTCGGAGGATGAAAAACATCAGATGCGAACTCTGCAGTCGCTTCTGACAAAATGGTATCCAGTCCAGGACAATCCCGCGAAGTGTTTATGGTTAACACTAAGGAAGTAGCCAAAATGGTTGAGGATGCTCTAGCCAAGCAGAAAGAAGTATTCAAAATAAAAATGGAAATGGCTATGCAGGAGATGAGACAAATGCACGACCAACAAATCCCAGCTTTGTCGAATCAGCTAGGTGAATCCAGTCGTCACAACAATGTTAGCAAAACAGCTAGCGATTCAGATATGGATGAATACATCAATGTTGATGACCCTCCCATTAACCAAAACACTAGGGGTAGTCCCACTAATAATGACAATACTGGGGGTGGCCCCATTGTTCCTCCTCAAAATCGACCAAGGAAGGATACGAGCGAGGATGAGAAGATAAAAGACCTCGAGAGCAAAATCAATGCTCTGATGTCTGCTCGAGAGGTGAAGAAGATCAGTATTCCGTGTCATTATCCAAAAGAGTGGGAATCAATTCCATATCTGGCTAAGTTCAACCTAATCAACTTCATACCGTTCGATGGGAAGGGCTCGCCCACTCAGCATCTGATGTACTGCAAATCCCACTTGGGCATGATCTCCAGTAATGAAGCCTTGATGGTTCGGTCATTCGTTGGCATCCTTCGCGGACCTACCTTCGATTGGTACCGCCGTCTCAAACCCAGAAGTATCAATAGCTGGAAAGACATGGAGAGCCTATTCCTTGCTCACTTCTTTGATGATGACGCTGAGATGTCAATCAAGATACTCTTTGATGAGAAGCAAGAAGACGACTAGACAGTCGACAACTTCGTCAAGCGCTTTCGGAATAAGGCGATGAACTACCAAGATCCGATCACAGAGGACTTCATCCTCCAAACCTGTCACAATAACCTCTCTTTGGACGTGTTGGAAATTATGGGGGTAGCACCTTCTGACATCTGGAAAGAGTTAAAAGTGCGCGGAGAGCAGGCCGAGCGCTTCCTCAGAAGGAAGAAAGCCGAGAGAAGCCAACCGATGGCTAACCCTCCAAATTCAAGCTTCATCTCCTGTGGTAAAGGGAAGGCCCCTACAGTTGTTGTTGATGCTAATCAGACATCACAACAGCAATCCCGGGGGGCAGCAAAAGACTTTAGGTCTGAGACTCCAAAAAGAGTACTCCTTCAAGGACGAAGACGTTCCAGCTATTTTCGAATCCCTCCTTAAAAACAACAAGATCAAGCTACCACCTATCGCAAATTAGGAGGAAGCTGACAATACTACGGATCCAAAATACTGTGCGTACCACAGGAGGATCATTCATCCTACCAAGGCTTGCTTCGCTCTCAAGAATAGCATCCAAACCCTGGTTGAAGCTGGCGTCATAACGCTAAATTAAGCCGAATGAATACTCTGATAAGTATAAGAGTATAAACTGCTCCTTCCGACACTTCCAAGAATATACGAGTATAAATTGCTTCTCAATACTCCAATAAGTATACGAGTCTAAACTATTTCTTAATTTTAACGGGAAGTTCCTGGAAGAATATCGTATGTGATATTCTTAAGGATAACCCGATCATTCAGCTGAGTACAATGTTAGACCCAGTTTCACAAAGAAAGCTGGGGGTGGATGTAACGGGAAGTTCTCGTAAGAATGTTATATGTTGTGTTCTTAGAGATAACCCAGAGGGTTATATAAACACAAACCTCTTATCAAAATCAAAACAGATAATCATGAAAACAAAAGATTTGATCAATTAAAAATTTGTTTTTATAATCAAAAGATTTTAAGATATAATTTTCAAAACCAAGAAAAGGAAAAAGAAAAACACTAAAGTACTTGGTTTTAAAAATTAAATTTGTTTTGGTACCCAAGAATTCTTGATACCAAGAGATTTAGGGACATGACCCCTATCATTAAAGCTCAAAGCCCTAGGGTTATGAACCATCTTGGGCACATATGGTGTACTAATACGGTCAAAGCAATATTCACTCAAATGACCTTTCCGATTGCAATTTGTGCAATGAAAGAGATCCATTTGTTTTTGTGGACCATTAGCTCGTGCACGGGAATCATTTGCAAACATAGATGATCTTTTAAGATTATTTTACAAATGTGAAACATTATCAAAACAAAACTTTCCTAAGTGGCCATATCTACCACAAACATCACATTTAAAAACATGTGGTCTATTGGAAACATTTGTCAAATGAGATTTTCTTTTCAAATCAAAACAATATTTGGCCAAATGACCAAAACGACCATAATGATCACACTTGAACACACTAGCATGCTTATGATGAACTTTGTGAGAATGAGCATGTGAATGTGTAAGTGTACAAGATGAAGAAGCTACATGAGATGCACAATGAGCATTAGAATTCTTATGTTTGTGTTCATCATAGCAAAATTTAGCTAGATGGCCTTTACGGTCGCAAATTGAACACTTATAAACTTTGCTATATATGTGTGCATGATGAGTAGATGATGACTTAGACTTGGTACACATATCCATAAGCCTCTTATGATTATCAAAGCATATTTTTAAAGTTGAATCTAAAGAAGAAATGCATTTTTTTCATAAGATCCAAGTCTTCATTTTTAGGCACATATGCACTTTTAGAAGTAGAACATAAATAGTTATTTGTAAAAGAAGCAGTATCATTTTGTATGTTCTTTACTTCTAACATGGCATTATCTTTTTCATGAGTTAACTTTTGTATGTTCTTTACTTCTAACATGGCATTATCTTTTTCATGAGTTAACTTGGCAAAGTTTGAAAGCAAAGAATCATGATCCGATTTTAATTTTTCATTGTTTTCTTTAAGGATCATATTTTCATTATAAATAATATCAAACTTAGAAGTTAAATACTCATGATCGGATTTCAAATTTTCATGCTTACTTCGTAAATTAATGAAATCATTTCGCAATTTCTTGTAGGCATGCAATAATTTATCACTAGCACAAGCAAGTTCATCACTATATAAATCATTATCAGGTTCGAACTCGCAAACCTCACTAGGGCTATCGCCTAGTGCTCGTGTGCATGAAGCTCTGTATGAACTTGAAGCCGGATCCTCCAAAGCTTGTCGGATCGCCTCCAAGTCCCCTTGATGTGCTTCAATAAATTTTCATAAGGTGTAAGCACTATCAAAATGAATAAATTTGTTAGGCATAGATGAATCAAGAGCATTTAGCAAATATTCTAACAAAATATTATTCATTATAAACATACGATGATCATTTTTATTCCATTTGGATTTCTCCATAGTGGGCACAATATAAGCATCATCTATAATTTCTCATAAATCAAAGTGTTTAGATTGAACAAAAAGTTTAAATCTAACACACCATTGGACATATGAGAAATTATCTAATCTTGGAGCAATATTGATGGCATAACCTAAACAAGATACATCATTCATATCCATAATGTATATATGCAAGCAAGATACAAATAAAGCTCAAAATTAGATTAGCACAATAAGCTAACTTGGATCTTTAACTCAAGGTGGTTAGACCTTAAATCAAGGAGCACCAAGCTCTAATACCAATTGTTAGACCCTAGAGGGGGGGGGGGATGATTAGGGTCTTATGCTAATCTAATCTGATTAAAATGCCAATTAAATTTAATTAACAAGTTATCCTAGCAAGTGTGAAATACAACAATATATATGAGCTAGGATAAGCAATATGAACAACAAGATATATCCTAATAATGAGATATAGACAATGTATGTGCAAGGATATATAAACAATATAAGGATAAATAATCTAAACAAGATAGTGGATGATATAATAATGAGCAATGCACAATGGCGATATAAGATATGAACATAAATATAAATGAACGCCAAAGCACACTCAAACACAATCAAATGATCATGGAGTTCGGACCTTCCGTCCTACGTCTCCGCTCCCCACTCCCGGGGAGAAATCCACTATCACAACCGGGTTTTCTACGCTCACCTGAATAACGTTTACACCTCACAGTGTCGGTTTTCAACGCTCACCGATCAACGTCACTCCTCACAATCGATTTTCTAGTTTACCGAAAACTTCACAACACACTCGGTTTTCTAGCTCACCGAAAACCTTACAACACTCACAATGTAACAAATATAAATTTGTTCTCTATAATAGATGAGAACTCAATTAAGCACAACTCAATGTTATAATCTCTCACAACCCTAATATAATATGTATGCAAATACAATAAGCTCAAGTGGGTGTGTGCAACAATGAGTAAATAAAATCAAATCAACTAAACTCAAATATAAAATCTAGCTTAAGAGCAATGATAATTAAACAAGTATATAAATGTAAAGCTAGAGTTTGAGTTTAGAAAACTTCTCAATTGATAGCAAGAGATGGATGGAGGATAGTTGGAAGCTCAAACTTCAATAGATAATCTCCTCAAGCTCTTGTGGAATTGATTCACAAAACCCGAAACACTCAAATGCTTAAAAGCTTCTTAAAACAAACTTAAACAAACACTAAACAAGTTTAAACCCTTGTTAAACTATTTGGAAAACATTCTCTTGTTATATGTAAGAACTGAGGTAAGGGGGTATATATATGAAACCCCTAAGGTAAGAGAAAGCCAAGAAAAAGACCAAAAAACTACTCTGCAACGACTCTAAAAATAGCCGTTGGAACTGAGTTGACAGTGCGGCGGTCGACCGCGAGCAACAAAAAAATCAAACTACGGCTCTGGACAAGCGACAGTCGACCGTGACGACCACGAAACTCTCTGGACTTGCGACGGTCGACCGCCACGGTCGACCGCGAGCCATAAAAACATATTATGAGTTCTGAACTCTTGGTGGTCGATCATGGCGGTCGACCGCGAACTGACACTACAGAAAAAACAGGTTTGAAAACATATTTTTTGACTTTTGGAAAATTGTTAAAAATAACAAATGAAGTCCAAAAATTATGAAACTTTAGGAAATGTATATAAACATGTTACAAAAAGAATTTCCAAATTTCATTTCTCATTTGTGAAAAATCATCATTTTGCAAAAATAGTCCAAAACATGAAAATGTAAACATGTGAATTTTGACATTTAGGCTAAACCATGTTTTGAAACTTTGCACAATGATTATATAGACTTAATAAAATATGTATATGATTATTGTTAAGTCCAAAAACTAAGAAAATAATATTTTCATAAAATTGCATATTCTATGCAATATATACTAAAACACAATAATAAATATGAAACATGTGATTTCATATTTATAAACATAAAAACTCAAAAACACATATATGTATATATATAACTATATATATGCATAGAAACCAAAACTTATGTATATATATATATAACTATATATATATATACGAAGAAACCAATAAATGTGTGTATATGATATTGAGCTTAGAGTATCTAACACACATAATATAAAATCTAAACTAGATTACCCAAGCTAGATCTTGATCTTCAATAAGCTCGACTTGGTACACGTTGCGGATGAATCTAAACTTGGATTTTGAACTTGAATTGTACGATGCTTCACTCCATAATTCCACCAACCTCCATTGGATATGATCGTTATGGCGCAATCCATCCATCCTCCAACTCGTTGTTTGTCTATAATAAATAAGAAAACATAAATACTAGACAAACAACATTGTGGTAAATTGTTTGTTAAACATCATCAAAACAAGAAGGCCAACAACAAAGACAAAGTCTATGTATTTAAAATCATAGCACCAAGTCTAAGAGAATTAGCTCTCTTAGCACAACGTCACATAATTCACATGCTAGCCCGACTCAAATGGTAGTCGGTAAAGGTACGTCAAATCCGTTGATGGCTGAGGATTGACCAAAAATCCTAAGTCTACGTCTAACACACGGCATCGGTAGTCTATTCCCATAAGAAAGACGAAGTCTATGTATTCAATATCGTAGCATTGAAAGAGTTAACTCTTTTGGCACAACGTTACATGCAGAACAGACTTAAATAATCTGCATGCTAGCCCGACTCAAACGGTAGTCGGTAAAGGCTCATCAAACCCGTTAATGGCTGAGGGTTTGCCAAAAATCCTATAAATATGAGAGTCATTGACGCACCAGCTCTATTAGTTAGTCCTGTGACTTAAGAATCTGATAATTTCAAGATAAGATCCATACATGCAGATGAATCAGTTTTAACAGTTAGTCCTGCAGCCTCATCATTTGGGATCACCATGCTCCAATACCTTAAGAGCTTAAACTGTGTATACTCCAGCAAACGTACGAGTATAAATTGTGTCAACGGCGATCGATGCGAAACCCTAAGGTCAACGCGTAGCCCTAGGTCAACGCCAGTTAATGCGTTGCAATGAAAGTCAACGCAAATTGAAGCTAAACCCAAAGGTCAACGCCGGTCAACGCGTAGTCCTAGGTCAATACCAGTCAATGCGTAGCCCTAGGTCAATACCAGTCAACACGTTACAAGAAAAGTCAACGCTAGTCAACGCGTAGCTCTGAGTCAACGTCGGTCAATGCATTATGACGGAGATAATTAGTTCAAAGTCAACTCAATAACACGAGACAAAATCAACTCACCAATTTTTGATTCGAGACTTCAACGACGGACAGACAATAAACGTAGCGCCGAATTTTTTTTAGCTATTTCGTTAAAATATTGAATAGACTGAAAATCGAAGGAGTCAAGAATCAAAACTAACTACGGGTCCTTTACACCGACTGAAGGTTGGACCGATCACATCCAAAGTATTTTAGCCTCCTCTATAAAAGAAATGAGACTGAAACACTTTGGAGAGGGTATCTGTAGGCGTCTAAAAATACCTATAGGTTCCCACACGTGGCTCGAGACAAAGAGATAATAATGAATGTCACTATCCGATTCATAGAAGCTTATTTGACATTGACAAGAGCATGAAGTGAGTCGACGAACCGTGTGAAGTAACGGAACTTCAGAATAATGAAAACACAAACTGATCGGGAGCTATGCGTCGCTTACAAAAGACAAAGCGCTTCTTATGTCCCGTCTACTCCACATATGATTCAACCATGGAAGATTGTAGATCTCCTTGTCAGATTTTCTACGCACTTTGAATCGTACAATTTCGAGTTCGGACGAGGAAGTTAGAGCCAAAATACCCGAGACTGTTCAGGCCATTTTACACCAACGAGACACAAAGGGTGTATTGGAGAAGAATAGATATTTTGTCCATAACTTGCTTAGAATATGAAGAATATCAGAAGATCAAAGTTGTATATATATCCCGCAGCTTTCCAACGCATCCTAGATCACCTTATTCTGAGGTCGGATGAGAGAGTTAAAGTCAAAACAGCGGAGAGACACTGCAAGTGTGTTGGGCATGGCCGAGACACTCCAACTATCTCAGACATTGTACAGCTGTTTTGACTATGATTCGCTTTGAATCTGAAGAATCTTAAAAGACAAAAATTGTACATCTCTTTGTTAGCTTTCTAACACATCTTAGGTTAATTCATTCTGATATCAGATGAGAGAGGTAAAGTTAAAACACCAAAGACAATACAAACTGCCTCGGAATTCTGAGACAGTGTGGATATCTTGGAGAAGAATGGAGATTTTGGCTATGATACGATTCAAATACAAAGAAACTCAAAAGACAAAAGTTGTAGATATCTTCGTCATCTTTCCAACTCATCTTGAATCATGTTATTTGGAGATCATATGAGAAAATTAGAGCCAAAATACCCGAGACACCCAGAGGTATCTTGGCCAAGCCGAGACACCCACAGGTGCCCCCCCCCCTGCCGAGACACCGCGGGCGTCCGCAGCCCCAAAAACCTGTTTTTGCCTGTTTTGATCTGTTTTTTGATCGTTAACCATCTAGATTTATTTTAACTGATAAAATATCATCCAAGAACGTGGTTAAGTGGTTACAACTAAAGATAAGAGTGAATCTATTGTTCTTATCCGAAAACAGAGGTCCCAGAGCCTATAAATACAGCCCCAGGACCTTTATTTTTTCAGATCTGGAATTCTCGAGCGTTGGCGAAGCCCTGCTAAATTAAAGACTGAAGGAGCACGAATTTCAGAAAGGAGGAGGAGATCGGATCGAGTTCGTCAGCATAAAGAAGAGGAGCTCGTCAGATCCATAGTTCCTAGGTCCATCCCTTGAGATTGCCCCGTTACGGTGATCTCGAGAAGAGTGATGATCTCGCTGTTGCTGAGATAATTGCTTCGGTTTATTGATTCCTTCGCGAATCAACAAAGCTCCGGATCTGATCTGATCGTTTGGTAGTCCACAGATATCAATATCCCCGTTACAGGCCAAGATCCCACGCAAGCAGCGGAGGATAAACGTCCGTTGTGTTTGTTTTGACGAGAGTTGTATCTTTTTATTTTCATTGTGTAAGAGTCTTATAAAAAAGACTATCTTTTTCGTTTTTATTGTAACGACTGAAGTTGTAATGAATATATCAATGAAGACATCAACTTTCTCTCCAAACAACCAACTAAATTTAAAATAACTTTGTGAGTGTTTTGGGTGTAGAATGATTTTGGGAATGAGTGGGTTCAAAAATAAATAGGGGTAGAAGTTTGTATTTATAGGGGGAAAAAGCTCTTTATGGAAGCAAGTAGGTTTTAAATATATGAATCGTCGGTTGAAGTATTTTTGGTCTAAGAGTGATTTTGATGTAGGTGATTATATATATATATATATATATATATATATATATATATATATATATATATATATATATATATATATATATATATATATATATATATATATATATATATATATATATATATATATATATATATATATAATATATATATATATATATATATATATATTTTCATATATATATGAGAAAAATGGAGAAACTTGGTACCAAGTTGCTCCCAAACAACTTGGTAGTGATGTGGCCTAATCTTGTCCCTACATCTACATTGGAGTTGGTGAAGGGTGGTTGAGGCTCTATCTTCGAGGTGTGATGTAGGGGAAAGATTAGGCCACATCACTACCAAGTTGCTTTAAGCAATTGGTACCAAGGTTCTCCATATTTCTCTCCTCTCTCTCTCTCATATATATATATATATAGTATATATGGGGTTATATGGGGTGGGGGGAGGGGGAGGTTTTTTGAGAGTTTTAGTTTATTAGAGAGGAATGGTGAATTTAAAGCTAATTAGGCTAAATATTGGGTTTATAAGCAAAAGATGTTTATATTATACCTCATCCCCATATTATATTATCTTATTAATTAAAGTCCACGAAGTATTGTCTTATTGTCTTACTATATTATCCCATTAAAGTTCATCTTATTGTTATATTACAAGTTATTTTATAATTGATTTATAAATTTGTTTATGTGCAAAATGCTATTTATTGAGGTGTGTGCAGCTCTAAAAAAATGATATTTTATTCATAATACATACATGTCTTTTAGTATTTTGCAATCTAATCCTAATAATTTTTAAAATCTCACTAAAGCCATAATAGTTTTTGCAAAAAACCCCACCCATAAATTAGAAGCAATGACCCACTTAATTTGGGGCCAAAAAACATAAAAGACATTTGGTAAGTTACTGAGGGTTTAGTGTAATTTACCCAAAAGATATTGTGGTTTTTTTGCTTAAAAACTGCAAAATGATAGTTATTTGGCTCTATTGTAATTCACCTATTTTTTATTATGTAAAAAATATTTTATGGTAGGCAAGCTTTGAACCCAGAACCTCCACTATAAAGTTTAAGTGATCCAACCAATTTAACTAATGAATTTTTATAAATACAAAATATAATAATAATATAAGTCTCACTAGAGCTATGAAAAGACATTCTACAGTGGTAAACCTATAGATTTGGTGAAGGATTTTGTGAAGAACAGGTTTTGGAAGCAGGAAGTTGTTTTTGGCGGTGTGCGGTCGACCGCGGTGCAAGGCCGGTCGACCGAATCCGTGCACAGACCCAGGGTTTGATTCTGGGCTTGGTGCGGTCGACCGCCCAAACCATGTATTTGATTCTGGGGTCTGTCGTTGGTGCGGTCGACTGTCGCGGTCGACCGCCAGACCTTATAATCGTTTACTGGGTTCTGTCGTTTGTCGCAGTCGACCGTGGCAGTCGACCACATATCTGGTCAGGCCCAGATTGTTGTTTCTTGTTCTGTTTAGGATTGGTGTTTGATATAAATTTAAACACATGTTTTAGGGTTTCTTTGGGATTGTTTTGGGGTTATTGGAGCACAGAAAAGAGAGATCTTTCTGAGCTATTGGTTAAGGTTATTGTTTGAGAGATTAAGAGCTTTGTTGGTGAGATTAGTTGGTTTGTTTTGAGTGATTTATAATCTCAGTTTGTACTCTCCTTCTCTATTAGTGAAAACCCATCCCATTCTTGCCCTGTGGACGTAGGCAACTTGCCGAACCATGTAAAATTAGTTTTTGTTTGTGTCATTATTTTGGTTTGTTTGGTCTTCTCTCTCGGCATTTAGTTTGGTTCCTCGAAGCACAACAATTGGCTTCTGCGCACAACAAGTGATATCAGAGCTCAGGCTACGCTTGGGCTAATTAGAGGAGTAGATCACTTTGGAAGTTCGTCTAGGACTTCAGTTGGTGATAAATATGGGATTTTTACTATTACGGATCTTGTCTACCATCATGTGGGGGTAAGATCTTTTGGAGGCCCTTGTTAGGGTTTTAGTTGGAGGTAAAAATCTCTCTTTTTTAGTTTGAATCTATTCTTCATTTGTTTTGTATTGGTTTGTTAGTGTTTTGAGAAAGATGACCGAGAAAGAAGGAGTTGTGGAGTGTACTTCTGACATGAAGATCATCCAAAGTTTGAATATCCACTCTATGAAGATAGATGTGGAGAAGTTTAATGGCACTAACAATTTTGGTCTTTGGAGATGTGAAGTCTTGGATGCGCTCAACGCGTAAAATTTGGAAGATACATTAGAGTTAGACGGTAAACTGGACGACATTGAGGAAAAGGTTTGGAAGAAAATAAATCGAACGGCGTGTGGTGTGATTAAATTTTGTTTAACTCAAGATTTGAAATATGATGTGATCAATGAGACTTCAGCAAAGAAGATTTGGGAGATCCTTGAGAGCAAGTATTTGACCAAGAGTGGGGAAAATCACTTGCATTTGAAGAGAAAGCTTTATCGCTTCCAATTGAAGAAATGAACCTCCATTGGTGATCACATGAACCACTACATGAAGCTTCTTACGGATTTAGCGAATGTAGATGTTATGGTTGAAGATGAGTACAAAGTGTTGCTGTTGTTGAGTTCCTTATCTGACGAGAAATATGAGACCTTCGTCCTTACTCTGATTAATAGAAAAACATCTCTTTCGTATAATAAGGTTACCGCTACACTTGTGAATTATCAGCTTCGGAAGAAGGATAAGGAGACTTCAATTGAGCCGGTAGCGAGGGCATTGGTCGCAAGAGCAAAGAGTCCAAACCAAAATAGGAGGTCGCAGTCTAGAGGGACACATCCTAGAGTCCGTAGGAATCAGTGTGCCTTTTGTAAAGAGAATAGGCATTGGAAAGCCGAATGCCCAAAGTTGGTTGATCGAGCTGGGAAGAATAAGCGGAAAGCTATTCAAGCTTCAGAGGTGAATGTTGCCAAGGTTAGTGGCGATAATTCAGATTCAGATTCTTTGGACTATTCGTGCCATGCACTACCATCAATTTGTGTTGCCGACTCTACAGAGTGAATGTTGGATTCGGGTGTTTCTTACCATATTTGCCCTAGGAGGGATTGGTTCTCCAGCTTTGAGGAGTTGGAAAGAGGGAATGTCATACTCATGGGTAATGATCATGAATTCCCTATTGATGGTATCACTACCGTTCGTATTAGGATGTGTGACGGAGTGATTTAGGAGTTGGATGAAGTGAGGTTCGTTCCTCAGTTGAAGAAGAACATCATTTCACTTAGAGTTTTGGAGGTAGCAGTCTATAGGGTGACCTTAGAGGATGCATCTCTGAAGGTTACATTTGGATCCATGATTGTGATGAAGGACGTCAGGAGGAAGAATTTGTATAATTTGATTGGAAGCACAGTGATTGGTAGAGAGCTGACGACTTCTTTGGATTTGGCTAGACTATGGCATTTGTTGAGGCTAGGTTATTCGATTATTGGTGTCGTGCATGGATTATTAAGGAGTGCTTTGACCTGTAGATTGAAGTCCTGTGAGAACATTGGTATGAGAAAGGAGACCGAGGTGGAGTTTGACACTTCTATCCATCAATCGAGGGGTCTTCTAGGTGGTATTCATTCAGGTATTTGGGGGCCTTCCATGGAGGCATCATTGGGAGGTAAGCGGTATTTGGTTTCCTACGTTGGGAACTATTCTAGGCATTTGTAGGTTGCAACCAAGTCCCGTTAGTATAAAGTCCTAGAAGTCAATAACAAATGGAGGAAGTGTATTGGCGGAAAGGTAACATGACGTTCTGTTTTTGGTAGGGATTCTTTTCTACATTTGTGTCGAGCACATAGCAGTTTGAGACACTTCATTGGAAAGGAAACATTGGGGCGACGAGATGAGATGACAGTTTTGATGGGTCGTTCCATACTGGAGGAGGATCGACGTTTGATGTCGAGCATTGGTTTTAGTGTTCGAGGTTCGACATATTTGGGTCATCTTAGTCATAGGTTGCCGACTGTTGTATTTAGAGATTTTGGATCTGGTGGAGCTGCTTTAGATATTGGGTTGCTTCGGATGTTTGGTCGCCCATCATATGGTCACATCGAGGATGTGAGATTTGATCGGAGTGCACATTTAGAATTCAGAGGCTCGTTTGGTTATTAGGTGAGGGACTCTGATTTTGTTCTGAGCAGGTATGTCACATTTGACTCTCGGAAGGTGGAGAATGTTGTTCAGATTGTTGGGATATCGCAGTGGGTGGAGGGTAATGCTACTCCACATTGGGTGGAGATTACCCATATACTCCAGATCATACTGTATTATTTAGGATTCCAGCTGAGGTGACACAGATTGGGGATCATATTGATATGGATGCAGATGATGAGTTGGTTGATTCGAGTGCAACTGGTGGACATAGTTTGAATTTTGATATGGCTGTTGGTTCACCTCAGATGGAGGTGTTTGTATCATTTCACTTTGGGGTCATTGGGAGAGCTATCAGTTGCAGATTTGTTGGTGATGTTGGTGAATGGTTGAGAACTCTTCAGTTGATTGAGGGCCTTTGGAGGCCATTTGGGAAACTACGTGAATGCTTGATTCCTTGGGCAAGGGGATACTTAGGTAGTTATTTTATGATGCAACCGATTTGGTGAGTTGATACCGATATTTGGAGATTGTTCCTATTCTTATTTGGGTTCCCGACTTGTTGTGGATTAAGTCCGTTGTCATGGTTTTGTTCTACTTCTTCCTAGACGCAACAAGTGAGATGTTTGGTTGGTATTAGTATCGGCTCAGTTTGGGAAAACTTCACCGGTGTGGAGAATTGTAGATTTGGCGAAGGATTTGGTGAAGAATAGGTTTTGGAAGCAGGGAGTTATTTTTTGGCAGTGTGTGGCCGACCGTGGTGCAAGGCCGGTCGACTGAATTCGTGCACAGACCCAGAGTTTGATTCTGGGCTTGGTGCGGTTGACCATCGCGATCGATCACCCAAACCCTGTAATTGATTCTAGGCTTTGTCGTTAGTACGGTTGACTATCATGGTCGACCGCCAAATCCTATAATCGGTTGTTGGGTTCTGTCATTTGTCGCGGTCGATCGTGGCAGTCGATCGCATATCGGGTCAGGCCTAGATTGTTGTTTCTTATTCTGTTTGGGATTGGTGTTTGATATAAATTCAAACACACGTTTTAGGATTTCTTTGGGATTCTTTTGGGGTTATTAGAGCACAGAAAAGAGAGATCTTTCTCAGATATTAGTTAGGATTTTTATTTGAGAGATTGAGAGCTTTGTTGGTGAGGTTAGTTGGTTTGTTTTGAGTGATTTGTAATCTCACTTTGTACTCTCCTTCTCTATTAGTAAAAACTCATCCCCTTCTTGCCCCGTGGACGTAGACAACTTGCCGAACCACGTAAAATTGGTTATTTGTGTTTGTTCTATTATTTTGGTTTGTTTGGCCTTCTCTCTCGGAGTTTGGTTTGTTCCTCGAAGCAAAACAATTGGCTTCCGCGCACAACAAAACCCTTTAACTTTAGTGTGTGTATATATATAAATTTCTCATTTTTGGTTTAGGATATCTGTTTTCTATTAAATTAGAATTACAATTTATCCTGGTTAAGAAGTTTGTTCTACCTTGTTACATAAAATAAGGAGCAACAACACTAATAAATAGGGCTTTGTACAAAATTGTATTCCTTAATTTTAATTGCAGAAGATATATATGTAGAAAGCCCATTTCTCCAAGCATAATCTAATTCGTTTACCTCATTTACATTGTCGCGGGCCTATGCAGAAGCGTGTACACACACCGAACGAATCTGTGATCACAGAGAAGAAGAGAACCACACACAAGCACAATCCAATCTAAATACGACAAATCCAACCAAACACAGAGATATACGTGGTTCAGCAATTTGCCTACGTCCATGGGGAGAGGATGGGGAGATTCCACTAAATCAAGGAGAGTACAAAAGGGTTACAATCACACAAAATCACTCGGGAGAGGATGGGGAGATTCCACTAAATCAAGGAGAGTACAAAAGGGTTACAATCACACAAAATCACTCAAACTAACCCTCAACCAAAGCTCTCAACTTGCTCATAATATCTCCCTCTCACAATTCTCAATTGCCTCTCATAGTCTCTGATATCTCTCTTCTTAAACCCTAGAAAACCGTGTCCCTATTTATATCCAAACAGAAATCCAAACAGAATCCAAACAGGAAACCAAACTGTGCAAAAAACCCGTCGTAAGTCGACTTAACAGAGTTTACAAGTCGACTTGGCAGAGAGAAAAATAGCAACTGGAGGACAGATCGTAAGTCGACTTAACAGGCTTCACAAGTCGGCTTGACAGAGCGAAAAAATCACAACTCTAGAGCAGAACGTAAGATGACTCATGCACAGACACAAGTCGACTTACCATAAGTCGACTTATGCATGTGCATGAGTCGACTTATGACAGAAAAACTAATTTTTTCCTGATTTCTCCACTATTCTCCATCTCGGCAAAATTTGCCCAAAACTGAGCCGACGCCAAACAAAGAGCACCAATGCGTCATTTCTCCAAACACGGCTGCACAAAAATGGTTACCTACGTACCCCCTCTCCCAAGGGATCAAGCTATTCGTAGTTCATCCAAATGGCCGCCAACGGCCTCAACAATTTCGAATATGCAATAGGTTTCTGCAATGATCAAACTTGTTGCTCGGAACCACCTTAGTGAGTATATCCGCCGGATTATCCTTTGTGTGGACTTTCATAACTTTCACATCACCATCTTCAAGAACATCCTGAACGAAGTGATAACGAACGTCAATGTGCTTCGTCCTCGCATGAAAAACCTGATTCTTCACCAAATAGATAGCACTCATGCTATCACAATAAATGGTGACGGACCGCTGCGATGTACCAAATTCCTCCAAAAGTCCTCAAAACCAAATAACCTCCTTTACAGCCTCTATAATCGCCATATACTCTGCCTCCATCGTACACAAAGCCACCATCGATTGTAAGGTGCATCTCCAACACATCAGCGTACGGATCAAAGTGAACACATACCCCATCGTAGACCGACGCTTATCCAAATCCTCAGCATAATCCGAGTCAACATAGCCAATGCATAGCTGCCCACCTATAGTGTCCCGCTCATAAACTAAACCAACATTGAGCGTACCTCTAATGTACCTCAAAATTCATCTCACGGTGTCCCAATGACCCAATCCTGGATCGTGCATGTATCTCAAAACCATGCTCACCGCCTATGAAAAATCCGGCCTCGTACATTCCATCGTGTACATCAAGCTCCTAACCACGTTCGCATATGGAGTCTTCTACACCAACTCTCGATCTTCAACTGACTTCGGTGAAGGACCAACTGAAAGCTTAAAATGGGCTCATAATGGTACACTAACTGGCTTCGTATCTATGCTAGTACGAAATCGCTGTAAAACCTTCTTCAAATAAGCCATCCGTGTCAAATAAATTCTACCCTTCTTCTTGTCTCTGCTAATCTCCATTCCTAAAATGCGTTTGGCCTCACCGAAGTCCTTCATCTCAAACTCATTTGAAAGCTGAACTTTTAACTCATCTATAGCCGACCTGGAAGTAGAGGCAACCAACATGTCATCGACATAAAGCAACAAATAAATATACGTACCTCCTCTCAACTTGCAAAAATACACGCAATGATCAAACTAGCTCCGAGTGTACGAATGTCCAAGCATAAAACCATCAAATCGCCTATACCACTGTTGAGGAGACTGCTTCAAACCGTATAGCGATTTCTTTAATCTGCAAACCAACTTATCTTTCCCTGCAGCTCGGAATCCCAATGGCTGAGTCATATATATTTCTTCATCAATATCACCATGAAGAAATACGGTCTTCACATCCAACTGATCTAACTCTAATCCATACTGTGCCACCAAAGTTAGCAAAATCTGAATCGAAGAGTGATTCACCACTGGAGAGAAAACCTTATTATAGTCAATACATTCCTCCTGTGCATAGCCCTTCATAACCAACCTAGCTTTGAACCTCAATGGAGTGCCCTCAATGCCCTCCTTCTTCGTGTATATACACTTACAACCAATCGCTTTTTGCCCTTTGGAAGCTCAACAAGCTCCCATGTATCGTCTTATAAAGAGACTCCATCTCCTCCTGCATAGCTACCTGCCACGAATCAGCCTCTGAACTCTGCTCGGCCTCTCTGAATATAGTAGGCACCATCTCATCGATACTCTCTACCGGAAGTGCATACGTAACTGTGTCGGCATACCGTGCTGGCACCCGTATGTCTCTTCTCTGTCTCTGAACTGTAATAGAATCCTGAACCTGAGCCATCGGTCCCTGATCCTGCACATCAGTACTCGTATCCTCTGTGTCATCTTTGTGCTCACCTGGCGTCACCTCAGTCGACACTCTAATGGATACTGCACCATTTTGGACACTGTGGAGCTGCATCGATCTCTACCACCTACGATGTCTCCTCTGTCGGGTCGCTCTCCACCTGATGAGAGCTGGAAAGCTTCAAGATAGAAGCTTCATCGAACGTGACCTCCCTAATCATCACAATCTTCTTATCAACTGGATCCTAAAGCTTGTATGCATTGACACCACGTTTGAATCCTACAAATATGGCATTCCTAGCTCGAGGTTCCAACTTATCAGTTCTAACATGATAATATGCAGGACAACCAAATACCTTGAGCTGGTCTTAGTCATGTGCTATCTCTCCCGACCACATCTCCATATGGGTTTTCTCCTCAATCATAGATGAAGGCAACTTATTAATGAGGTGGCTTACATATGAAAGTGCCTCAGCCCAAAAGATCTTCTCCAAACTACTAAGTGTCAATAAGCATCAGACCTTCTCCAGTAAAGACCGATTCAGCCTCTCTATCAACCTATTCTGCTATGGTGTATGACTAACTGTGAAGTGCCTCTCTATACCCTTGTCTCGACATAGCTACTGAAAGGGATCTGAAATGTACTCGTCGCCGTTGTTGGATCGTAACGTCTTGATCTTTCTCTCAGTCTGTAGTTCTAATCTCTTCTTCCACTCCACAAACAAATCTAGGACTTCATTCTTATGCTTCATGCTGTACACCCAATAACGCCTAGAATAGTCATCAACAAACGTGACAAACCAATATCGACCACCAAGTGATGCCGTCTTGGTGGGACCCCAATCATCTGTGTACACGTAGTACAGGATGCCCCTCGTCCTATGAATAGCAGTCCCGAACTTCACCTTCATTTTCTTACCACAGAAATCTACTTTTCCACTCTTGGCTCCTTTCAATAGCCCCTGCTTGCACAAAGCCTGCAGTGACTTCTCTCCTGTGTGTCCTAACCTGTAGTGTCAAAGTTTGCTCATGTCCGCCTCTAAAATAGCTGAAGCAACCTGGCCAACCTCGGTGTTCCCCTTCAGATAATATAAGTTCCGACTACGGACTCCCTTCATCACCACTAAAGATCCTGTAGTAACCTTTGCTATAGCATCCTCAAAGGTCACCTTGAATCCCTTCGCCTCCAAAGCTCAAACAGAAATAAGATTCTTCTTCAGCTGAGGAACGAATCTCACCTCCTTCAATTCACGGACTACTCCATCTGCATCCGAATCTGCACGGTAGCTATCCCACAAATACTACAGAATTAATCATTTCTCATGATAACAACACCCCCATCAAGTCTCTTAAATGATGCAAACCAATCTCGCCTAGGGGCACATGATAAGTAGCACCAGAATGAAGCATCCAATCAAATGCATCCAAATGGTTCACCTCCGGAGTAATCAAAAGAGAAAAGTTCGAATCATCGGAATCATCACTTTTCGCAACATTCACCTCATTAGCCTTCGGGCCCTTTTTCTTGCTATTCTCCTTCTTTTTGACCTTTGGACAATCTCTTTTCCAATATCCTTGTTCCTTGCAAAATGCACATTGATTCTTTCCTAACTGGTGATGACCTCTTGACTTTGACCTTCTTCTATTTTCACCTTTCGGATATGGGCTTCTATCTCTCGTCAACATGGCCTCTCCTGAAGTACTAGCATGAGAAGTCTCCTTATCCTTCCTCCTCAAATTATAGTTCGTCAATGCATTAGACACTTCACTATAAGTGATAGAAGATCTCTCGTTCAACAAAGTAAGCGAATGTATCATACTCCTCATCCGGTAAGGAGCCCAAAAGAATAATACCCTTGTACTCATCCGTGATCTTCTCATCCACGTTCGCCAAGTCCGACAACAACTTAGTGTAGTTGTTCACATGAGCCGCAAGTGAGGCGCCTCTGGACATCTGAAATCTGAATAATTTTCACAGCAAGTACAAATGGTTCTTAACACTCTTCGTAAGGTACTTATTGTTGAGAATTTTCCACATCTTTATTGTAGACGTCACCCCAATCATATCATATTTCAGCTCCTGTTCCAAACAAGACCTGATCATCCCACAAGCATTCCTATTCATCTTTTCCCATATAGCCTCTTCATATTTAGGTGGTCTCTCATCGACCATGATGGTCTCCTCCAAATTTTGAGCATTGAGCATATCCTGTGCGTCTCTAATCCACAAACTAAAATTGATTTTGCCATCATATTTCATCACACTAATCTTAGTGTTCTAAAAACCAACTTGAACTGTACCCGCCATCTTGCTACTTTTACTAACTTCTTCACCCATAATCACAAATTCTAAATTACAAAGAAAGATTCAAACTTTATAGAATTTAGAAGTTACCAAACTGAACCCTAGATTGGATTCCAAATAGAACTCCTAACCACATGAGCAAAGCAAGATATTCAACGACAACTTCAAACTCTAACTCCACCAAAGCCTAGAACTCCAAGAACCAAGTTTCCCACTGAATCTTCCTCCACCTAATCCAAAACCTTAGATCTAAAATCTGAGCTCTGATACCACTTGTCCCGCGCCTATGCGGAAGCGTGCACGCACACCGAACGAATCTGTGATCACGGAGAAGAAGAGAACCACACACAAACACTATCCAATCCAAATACGACAAATCCAACCAAACACAGAGATATACGTGGTTCGGCAATTTGCCTACGTCCATGGGGAGAGGATGAGGAGATTCCACTAAATCAAGGAGAGTACAAAAGGGTTACAATCACACAAAATCACTCAAACTAACCCTCAACCAAAGCTCTCAACTTGCTCATAATATCTCCCTCTTATAATTCTCAATTGCCTCTCAAAGTCTCTGATATCTCTCTTCTTAAACCCTAGAAAATCGTGTCCCTATTTATATCCAAACAGAATCCAAACATGAAACCAAACTGTACAAAAAATCTGTCGTAAGTCGATTTAACAAAGTTCACAAGTCGACTTGGCAGAGAGAAAAACAACAACTGGAGGACAGATCGTAAGTCGACTTAACAGGCTTCACAAGTCGACTTGACAGAGCGAAAAAATCACAACTCCAGAGCAGAATGTAAGTCGACTCATGCACAGACACAAGTCGACTTATCATAAGTCGACTTATGCCTGTGCATGAGTCGACTTATGACAGAAAAACTGATTTTTTCTTGATTTCTCCACATACATTAATCAATTTAAAATGAATTGCTTATTCAAGTTTATCTTTTAATAAGCATCGTCTTTTAATTACTATCAAGTATTATGTTTCATAACTTAGGAGCCTGATTGCATTTGAACTTTTCTATCTTTGTCTTTTGGTTAGTCCTTAGAATTTGAATTGGACGGGACTAGTAATATTTCATTTATCTTTTAATTGGAGTTTCACAAGAAAAAAAGTGGTGTAATATGATAATTATTAGTCAAAGTCAAAGATGAGTAAATACTGATATTTTTTTCAATTATTGAAGGCGTTGAATGGCTTGATTTCTCTTCGGTATTCTTTCCCCATTGATCTCTTTGGTTTTGTGCCCACCCCAACCTAACCATTTTCTTCTATCAGAAAATCTTAAAAAGTTTAGGTTGCGTTTGGGAACTAATATTTGGATTTGAAAGGTTGATTTAAAATCATGGGATTTCAAATCTAGAATTTGAAATCCATGATTTGATAAAATCTTTTGTTTGGATGTCATCACTAAATGCAAGGATTTGAAATCACAGATTTAAAATCTGATGTTTGGATGCACTTTATTATACATGAATTTGGATTTAAAATTGGTGTTTTAAAAAAAAATTATGCTCTCTCTTAACTCCTTAATAATTAAATCAAATGCGGACATTATGGTTTATATTGAGGAAAAAGTTAGGGTAAATTTCACGACCCCCTCAGAAGTTTGATCTCTTCATTAGCAATTATAAATATACATGCAAACATCTTGTCCTTCATGAATCGGTATGAGAGAATACAAAAAATAATAATAATGTCCAAAATATTTATTATTACGCCATTTTTTCATGGCTTCATCCAATACTACATCAACCTTCAATCTCCAAAGAACAAGAGTACTACTCCAATAACTAGCCATGATAAAAGACTCGACGAGTCAAAAGAGTTTAGCAAACACTCCTCATAAGAAGCTCTACACTCCACAATAATCCTTCATTTAAAACACAACATACCATAGGTAGTTGATAACCATGATTTGCTATAAGAAGTAACCATGAGTTGCTACAACAAGCCAAATTACGACAACATAAACTATTAAAATAAAACATATCTAGAATCCTCTATTTATCCTTCACGTCTTCTCCTCTTTTCTCTCCAATGCGCCCAACTTCATGTCTCGAAGAATTTGAGTCCTACATTACACAATTTAGCATCAATTAGTCCACGTCACAAAAATCGAACTTAAAAAAAAACAAGTACAGGATTGTATACATTCTGTATTCTGATGGAGATGCTAGTATATAAAACTTATACAAAAATAAATCCGACAAGTATAAAAAAATGAATATAGCAAGTACAAACAAGTAATATCATGTTATTATTACATCATCTACTTCTAGGCATGACATCAACAAAGCATATCTGCTTGTGATTTCGATTAAGTTTCACATAAACTAATCCATGCATAAACACTTAAAAATGTGAGTTTATCATCATCAGGGCCCAAAGTATCAGCCTTCAGTTTCACAACCCATGTCTAAAAGAGTCAGGGAGCAAATCCCAGCCATAGTACTCAAAATTTAGGGATCAATTTTAAAATTAATAAAACCAGTCGAATAAAGATAGCATCACTCACTCCAAAAGTCACAACTATAAGTTTGCTTCCTGGCACAATGAAATTTTAAATCACTTGATACCTTATAAAATCTATGCCAATCTATGCCAAAATTACTATCAGATTTACATGAATAAATGTAAATATATGATAGAGCTGACTCATCTTCTGCCACTGGAATCAAGGCATCCAGCCACAAAATGAGAACCTACACACGCACCCCAACACAGTTAACGACGCTTCAACGTACATAGAGTCTAAGTTTAAGGATAAGAGTAAAGATGTAAAATGTTTCTACAGCAGCAAAAGCATCCACCCAAGAATAACTTCCATCTTTGACAAAAGTCAGAACAACGATAGATATGTTTACAGGTTCATTCATTCCAGCGGAAAAAAGTCTATAACATTCAATCCTTTTATCACTCCATCCCAACAAAAGAAATATGAAACAGCCAAACAAAGCAAACAAATCTTCAAACAATTCCAACCCCCCACCCAACACACACACACACAAACCAACCGCCATCAGGCGTAGTTCAGCCTGAATATGTCATTCAGTACATATTCAGGAGAAAAGTGTTGGTAAACTGAAAGAGGGAACACAAACAGGAGAAAAGTGTTGGTAAACTCATTAGCTGAATGCAGGCACAAAGAACAGATCAAATACAAATGATTAATCACCTAAACGAAACCCTAGATTTGATAAAGTACCATCAGTACAGAACAAGAAAACCAACAAGAGAAGTATGGAAACAAAAAGAACTATAATGTCATGCATCATGGTAATTGCTAATTAAAAGGTGATTATTTTCAAGTGGGGGCCATTTGAATGAGTGGATGGAAATGAGTCACCTCATTACCAAGCAAATGACTGTATAAGAGTAATACTGTAATAGAAACGACAAACAGGAACTCATTTTCAACAACGTAGGTGAGACTAGCTGAATGTGTTAAATCAATGCAGATGCCAACAAGAGTAACACTTGTACAAGCTCATTCTTCTCAATAAATATTGCTCACTCAAAATCATACCAGGAGTCATCGTTAAAAATGTGAAATTATATTCCTGCATCCATCAATCCTCAAAAGTGCGAACTATAATCTACACAAAAATTGTGAATCCAATTCTATTCAGTGATAAAAAAGGTGGCATAGGCAAGACTCAAGAGCCTTAAGCCAGTAAGGAGCCTGCATCGATACTTATATGAATTCATTTTCCATCAATTTCATTGCATAGGGTAAAAGCAAAAGGCATAGGAACTTACATTCTTTGAATCAGTATATGAACTTTATTTCTTTGAATCAGTATATGAATTCATTTTCCATCAATTTCATTGCATACCTGCAGTATTGGCAACTTCATATTAATTCTCAAATGTATTCTCAAAGGATGTGATCGATGTTGGTGAATATCCTGCAGTATTGGCAACTTCATATTAATTCTCGGATTTCATGTGTATTCTAGGGGTCTGTTTGGCGATTCAACTTAAACGGGCTAGGATTAATCCAGATACCAGTTTAATAACATAGTTTTATATCCAGATATCAAGGTTTGATACCCAGGATCACATCTCTTTGTCACTAAGTTAGGATCCTAAGCCAACATAGATGCTATCAAAATCAATACCCATGCTGCAGACTTCTATTTCCCACTTTAACAAGCTCATTTGGTTGTTGGTAACTAAAAGATGGTGCCTCATAGACTGATTAAGAACAAATACCCATGCTGCAGACATATAACCTCCTCATTCTGCTCGGTTTGGGCTTTAACAAATGATAAACTAAGAATAATAATGGGTAAATTTCACTAAACCGGTATGAACTTTCAGCATTTTGCAATAAAACTCCAATATTTGTCAAAATCACATAAACCTCCCAAGAACAGTAAAAAATCACATAAACATGAATCGCTTACTTCTAGTATGAATCTCCTCCTGCAAGTCGCTGACAGTAGCCTGTAAATCCCAAAAAAAAAAAAAAAATCAGACGAAACCCAAAACTAACTCTAGATCTAGGAGACCAACTGAAAGAGAGGAAACAAGCTACAAAAGAGAAAATCCAAGTCAGAACTAGGGTTTCGATGGAAGGGGGAGAGAGAGGAGTAAGGGGGAGACCGAAACCCTAGATCAGATCTAGGGTTTCAATGAGAGAGGAGAAGGGGAGTAGAGATACCTGCGTTGCTGCGTTGAGAGAGAGAGAGATTCGAGATCGGTCGGAGCTGAGAAACGAGAGAGAGGAGGAGTCGGGATCGGTCGGAGCTGAGAAACGAGAGAGAGGAGTCGGGGATCGTCGGAGCTGAGAAACGAGAGAGGAGTTTGGGATCGGGATTTGGTAAATGACAAGGGGTAGGGTAGGATTTTAAATACGGGTTTTTGGGCTTTCAAATTCTCTTTTTAAAATAATTTGATTTGAAATTCTAGCTCAATTTTGTAGCCCAAACTAGGGATTTGGATTTGAAATACCTTGAATTTAAAATCCAGGGCCCAAATCCATGTTCCCAAACACAGCCTAAAGATATTCCTAAACTCGGTTGTTGTAGTATCTTCCACCCACCGAAATCAATCTAAAAAAGGTCATGAGAGGGTTTGAGTGCTTCCCCCTCCTTAAGTTGCCAAATAACACATAATTTATTTCTCCTACTTTATACATACGAGAAGTAAAAAGCATAAAACAGTGATGCGAAAGGAAATATTATAGTTGTATTTTATATTTTTAATGTACGGTTAACAAGTTACATTGTCATTGGGTATCTGATTTCCTACAAAAAGGTGAATTTCTTCGGTGAAGTAGTACAAGAAATGAAGGAGAGCTTGATGACCACTTCCCCTGGCCAAGACAAGATGGCATTGGCTTTGATCTCTATTGGAAATTTCTTCTGCAATAAATAAAGTTAGAAATATTAGAATGGGTGCAAATTTTCCAAAGTACATGTGGCTTATTATTATATATGATTCTTTTTGCAAAAAAAAAAAAAAAGAAAAAGAAAAGAAAAAGAAAAGAAAACTCTTGAATGTTTATATATAAGGAACCTTTTTTTTAGGAAACCTTCCAAAAACTTACTTGTTTTGTAGAAATTCACTTTAGCAATACAAAAAAAATATAATTTCATATGAGAAACACTTAAATTTGATAGAGATCCTTACGAAAAAGAGAGATTTTGGGCTTAGGCTTTGCAAGGAATTTTCCATAAACTAAAATCGATTTTCTAAATTAGGAGTGATGCTTTAATTAATTTATGATGTTTCTTTTGAACACACACGAAGTTTGAAATATTAGGAGGTTTTAACCGGCAGGGTTAGCACAGCAGAGGAAGGCCTCGCTGCGATCTTGTTGGTAGACGATCCATAGCTGGCTAGTCTCGTTTCTGAATTTCCTAGCAAGTAAGAAAACTCTCGGGCCACTACTAGCCATGAAGTGCGAGTAGAGATTAGTCCCATCCATAACAAGGTGTGGGGATATCTCGTGGGGGAAAAAAGGGGATTACGAGGTTTCATATTTTTTGTGAAATTAAAAAAGGTTTAGTTTCACAAAACCCTTCTGAACGTTGGGTGGTGTTGAACATGACCCATTGAACTTTGTTTATCTCACATTACCCCATTGAACTATTAGGTGTCTCACAAAACCCCCGAACTTTAATTTACCTCGTATAATCCTCTGCCAATAATTTACAAATAACTAAAACATTTGAGTGAAAAACTCCCAAACGTAGGCACCATATTCATTCCCCAAAGCTTTGAGTTTTTAATTCTCAAGACTATATTAGTTATTTGCAAATTACGGACGCAGGGTTATTAGGTGAGGTACGCTGAAGTTCAGGGGGGGTTTTGTGTTTTGTGATATTGTCGTTATTTTTTCGTAAATCTATTATGATGGGGGACTTCCCTGCAAAACACTGCGGCGTCGATGGCACGGGGGTTTTAGGAGTTTTTCTGCTACTGTTGAATTTATACCTACACGTTTTAATTCTGAACTTCCCCCTTTGCATCGCCGATCGTCGCTCCCCCCAAAAAAAAAAATGGTACGGACTCTTCAAAGCCTTGGCTCTTGGTATTTTCCCTTTTGTTTCTAGGGTTTCGAATTCTTTGGATACATGCGTTGTAGAGCGAGATCTGTGGTCTTGGACTCGAAATTAGTTTGATGTGCTTTGTTGTTTGATTGTTCTGGAAACTCTTCTTAATTTATTGAGTGGCCAACGTGTTAAATTAGTTCTAGAATTTGGTTTGAATGTGTCGATTTGTTGTCCTATTCATCAATTTGGGCTTCGGATTAGTGTAATTTGGACAAGAATTAGTATCCTTTTTTTTTGTTGCATGACGTTAACTGCTTTAAATTTTCGTCGATTTGAGCATTGTTATATTGATTGAATACATCTGCAGAAATATGATACCAGTAGGTTTGTTTGTGTTACTTCCTTTATTTCCTTGCTTAGTGAATGTAGGATTTCTGTAGTTTTTTGAAGCACCTTAGTGGGTATCTAGTCAAATAGCTACTTCCTGGATGCTACTTCTACGACAATGCTCGAAGTGCAACCATCCTCCTCATATATGGAGAGGTATCGATTGTGTGATTGAGCTGAGCGAACTAAAATTTTTGACTGGTAAATTGATGGCATGACCAGTTCAAATCCTTTTGTATGGATTTCTCTTGGTAGTACCAAATATTGATGATATCCTTACTTTCATGGATGGTTTGATCAGTGTAGGTCCACCCTGGCTTTCCAAAGCAGTCATACCAGTCTACTCTATCAAAGCTGACCTTTTACTGACACTGTCAGCTGTAATATCTACATATCCTTTTGCATAGTCAACACGATCTCCCTTCTAGTAGGGGTCGGGTTGCGCAGGTTTGAGTCCAATTTTCATTGCTCGTGTATAAATCTCCTATGTTGCTTGAAACCCTATAGGTAAGGAAACTTCTTTATCAAAAATTCTTCTAACTTGTTCAGGTTGTATTGGACAGATTTGATGGATCTGAATATGGTGGCCAGTTAATCAGGAATGAGTCTGACGGCAACAGTCGGATCTTTCGATCTTCTATTAAAATTAGACTGGGGGAATGAATATGGGTCTACAGAATATTACAAGTCTAAAACAGTAATATAATACTGATTTCATGTACATACTTCATACTAGGAGGCAAACACAAGCACGCAACTTACGTAACTTAATAAGCAAGTATAATTGATCGTTAAGCTGGAGCATATTAGAACTTCATGATACTGTAGTTGGTTAATTGCGGATATACCCCTATACTATCGCCAAATTGAACTTATTACCCTTGTTGTTCTATTGTTGCAGATAGACCTCTCAGTGAATTTTTTTTGACCCTTTTCGTTGGTCTATCTGAAACAGTAGATTTTCATTGAGGGGGTCTATCTGCAGCAATAGAACTGCTGGAGTACTAACTTCAATTTGGTGATAGTAAGGGAATCTATCCACCGTTAAACCCTATTATAATTCACAAACAGATAACAAGAATAAGAGCCCAAGGAACATAATCCCAGTAGCCCTTTATTTTGGAAAAGAATGGTTTGAATAAAAAATTCTTTCTCTTTTGTGTGTGTGTTAATGCTCGTGTACATACAATAATCAGGCTTGTGTAAAATCCCTTGTGGAAGTTAGGTGTGGATTGAGTCACATAAGTCAGTCTTAGGGGTGTGCAACGGTCGGTTCGGTTCGGTTTTTACCAAAATTTGAACAACCGAACCGAACCGTCTATAATTCAAAACCGAACCGAACTGTTGCAAGTCGGTTCGGTGTGGTTCGGTTCGGTTCTAACTTCATCAAACTTCTTATCAAACAACAAACTATGTTAAAGAAAAAAAAATATCAACAAAGTAGGAGATTATAAAATATTAGACACTGATATAATAATATTATTTTTAACCCATAATGATTCAGAAAATGGGTTTAGGGTTTGAGTCTTTGATTCTTTGGGGACGGGTCGGGTAGGGTTTGAGATCAGAATGGATAGTATTGTACTATATTCGGTCGGTTCGGGTCGGTTCGGGTTGAAAAGTTTTCAAACCGACCCAAACTGTCCTACTCATAAAACCGATTTTTTCGGGTCGGTTCGGGTTGGTTCGGTCGGGTTTTTTCGGTTTGGATCGAACCATGCTCAGCCCTAGTCAGTCTGGTCAATACTTGGGCCTAGAAATGTAAAATTGTTCATTCAAACTCATTTGGGTCGAAAAAGTTGTGAAACAAACCTGCTTTTTGGGTTTGGTTTAGGTATCCCCTTGACACCCCTATCTCTTAGTTGACTTGGTGTCATGCACCTGATCCACTAGCAAAAATGGGTTTCCACTCTAGTTCTCATGAATGAGTGGATTTCATCTATGCACCGGAATGAATAAAACAAGCTTCCTAATAACTGCAATGATTTTCTCATGTCTTTTGGTTCTTTGGTATCCTAAGAATTTCCTCAAGCTCCAATCTCCACTGTTTGTACCAAAGATAATGACATCTTCTTAATCAAATACAATACTATGGTCTTTGTTAGATGTCATGAGTTATGTAATATGTGGATATGTGGGTTATTGGATATCCGTTTAGTGTGGATGTTACAAGCTCTATATATATGTAATCCCTCTCTAATCAATGGTTAAGCTTCTTTCTCCTAACATGGTATCAAGTTAAAAAAAACCTAGAGCAGCCGCCATCCACATTCCTTCCAACCAGGCCATCTCTGCCACCTCTCCTCCTCTCTCTGGCCCTTTCTACCGCCTTCCCACCACCCTCCGACCACCCCCATTTTCATTGTCGGCCAACCAGACCAGAACCAATGTCCTGAGCACCTTGGCTACCTGGTTTGAGGCCTTGGTTTAGGCCAATTAGCCCCCTAAAATCCTTCTTCTTGCTACTCTGGGGTCTTCTATGGTGTGCATGACCCCCTCGTGACTGTCCGTGCCTATTAGTGTGTCCCTGTCTGCTGCCTACCCTTCATGGTCTCTTCCTCCAATACCTTCTATGATGCGTGGTTGAGGAATCTCAGCGGTACATCCATCAAGTTGAATGGAAAGAACTATCTTTTGTGGGCCTAAGCATTTAAAGTGTTTCTCGGTGCTCATCGGAAGATCAAGCACATTACTCAAGATCCACCTGATGCGTAAGATGTCACCTACGAATGCTGGTTTGCTAATGACTGTGGGGTGATTTCCTGGCTTATGAGCAGTATGAAGGAAAATATTTCTTATAATGTGATGATGCTCAAGCCGACAAAGAAGATTTGGGATACACTGAAGAGTACCTATGACAATGAGAAAAACATCTCACGTGTATGTGAACTCTATGAATTGTGACACCCTTACTTTAGTCTCACATGAACTAGTGTGAAGAAATATTAGTGGTTTAAATAAAAAAATCCAAAGCCCAAGAACAACTAGTGCTAGTATTTTGGCAGTGAACTTTAGTCAACATTGAATTGCTCTCGGTGGGTCCCACGACTTGCACGCGCCAATAGGCCCGTAGGCCCGTTGCGTGACAAAATGATATCGGAACAGTTACCAGCCAAAAGTGTGAAGCTAAGTGCTATACGGGGCTATGTGTTACACTGTGTGGATGCGGTGTGAGCCACCTCTAGAGCCCGTAGGAGCTACCTCTAGAGTTCACATCACCTGACAGTGACACTGAGATGTGCCAATTATCATATCGTAACGACGGGGACGTCATCTTTGTAAGATGGAGTGATTGTGACATCCCCACTTTAGTCCCACATGGACTAGTATGAAGAAATATTAGTGATTTAAATAGAGAAAAGCCCAAGACCCAAAAATGACTAGTGCTAGTATTTTGACAGTGGACTTTAGTCAATATCGAGTTGTTTTCGGTGGGTCCAACGGCTTGCATGCGCCAACGGGCCCATGGGCCCGGAACATGACAATGAACAATTATTCACTTTACAGCAAGGAGACCAATCAGTTCAAGACCTTTATACCTCTCTTCGGGCACTACTAGATGAGTTGGAGGTCTACTAACCGTTTGTTGCTGACATCGCCAAGATGAGGGAGTGTTGTGAAGAACTTGCGGTGGCAAAATTCCTGTCTGCACTCAAGCCCGACATCGTCTCTTAGATATGTGGATAGATCCTTAGAGGTGACACTATACCATCATTGTTGACGGCCTTTTCTCGTGTTATATGGATCTCCACCGACGCTTCTTCTCCACACACCGACTAGTCTACCTTGGTCATTTATGGACGTGGATGTGGCCGTGGATGTGGCTGCAGTTGTGACTCGGGGGGAGGACGTGGTGTTGGTCGTGAGAATCAGAAGTGAGTGTGATGTGGCCGCACCTACCATATCTTTGAAAAGTGTTGGGATAAATTTGGCAAATCAGAGTGGGCTCAACAAGCTGCTGTATCTACTGATCCATCACAAGAACAACTTGAAGTGATAGACTCTGTGACTATCTTTCAGGCTGAGTATGACAAATTGGTTCAATCTGCTAAAGCCGCAGCTCTCGTTGCTACCATGCTGCTCCATCAAGTATGCATGCCGACTATACATCTCTTGCTGAGGACTAGGTTGTTGATTCAGGAGCGTCAAAGCATATGTCTGGTACAAAACGAGTCTTTTCTTCTTTATCGTCTTCTACTTCCATTCCTTCTGTTAGTGTTGCTAATGAAACTCAATCTCGTGTGGTTGGTTAGGGTGTGGCGCCTCTTCGAAATACACTAACTCTTCACGATGTTCTTTATGTTCCAAATTTCCCTATCAATCTTCTTTCTGTTAGTCAAATTACAAAAGATCTTCAATGTGCCGTAACTTTTTCTTCCTATGTTCTTATGCAGGATTTGCGAACTGGGAGATGGATTGGTTCAAGACCTAAAAGGTGTGGCTTGTACCATCTCCGCAGTGCCCAATAGTCTAATGGCTCGGCTTATACCTCCATGTTTATGGATTTTTCCTATTTATGGCATTGTCGTTTGGGGCACCCGTCTATTGCAAAGCTTAAGAGTATTCTTTCTATGTCGTCGTCTTTTAGTCCTTTTAATTGTGAATCATGTCAACTTGGGAAACACACAAGGTCTTCTTATTCTCCATCTCAAGAGAATCATAGTGCTGCTACCATGGAGTTAGTTCATTCAGATGTCTGGGGTTCATGTCGTGTCGAGTCTGTCTTGGGTTTTAGTTATTTTGTGGGCCTTTATAGATGACTTCTTTTGTATGAGTTGGTCTATCTTATCAAAGACAGAACTCAAGTAGCTAATGTAATAAAGGTTTTTTTTCAATGAAATGGAAACTCAATTTTCTGAGCTATTACGTGTCTTTCGTACTGATAATGCTCTTGAGTATGTGCACCGTGATGTCTCCCTTCTTTGTGGATCCCAGAGCATTCTTCATCAAACCTCTTATCCTCGAACCTCCCTACAGAACGGTGTTGTTGAGCATAAACATTGTCATCTGTTGCATGTTACCTGGACAATCATGATGCAGATGAACGTTCCTAAGACTTTGTGGGCTGATGTTGTACTTACTGCTTGCCATCTCATCAATAGAATGCATTCTTCTGTTCATAGTCAGGTTCCCCATTGTTTTCTATTTCCTCAAAAGAAATTGTTCCCTCCGAAGGTCTTGGGTTGTGTGTTTTGTCCATGATACTTGTCCCAATCTGGACAAGCTCTCTCCTCCATCAGATGTACGTTTGTTGGTTACTCTCGCACTCAAAAAGGTTATCATTGTTTTGATCCAGTCAACCGAGAATATTATGTTTTGGCTGATGTCACCTTCTTTAAGAGTGTTCCTTCTTCTAGTTCTACGCCAGATGATGCCCATATTCCTTGCCACTTGCTATTCCGGTTGAGGATCTTGTTCCAACATCTCCTTCTATTTCTTCTACAGTCAATCCCTCAGACAAGAATTTAAAGTTTTACTCCAGGCGGAAGAAGAAAAATCAGCCTAGCCAAGATGGTCCCTTCAATCCTCCGTCCTCTGATGTAGGTTGCTATACCACAACTTCTCCCATTGTTATTCCTGATAATGACCTTCTATTGCACTGAGGAAAGGTAAACGTTCCACTGCAAAGTCATGTCTTCATACCAGAGAAAGGAAAGGTAAACGTTCCACTGCAAAGTCATGTCTTCATACCAGAGAAGGGAAATGTGATGGAAAAGAGTTGAGTACAAGTTTTTATGGAGATAGTATATATTTGAATTGAATGATCTCCTTCCACTCCTTCAATGATCTACTTCCGATTCCTTCCAAAAATAGCAAGCCTTGTGTGTGTATGTACATAGGTAGAGGAAGACAGACACAGTGAGGGAGAGAGCTGTCTTACTGAATTCTGTTTTTTTAAGTTGAATTGGATCGACCATCCTCATGCTTAAGGCAATGCTAAATGTTTTGCAACACTGTACTTGTGCCTTCCAATTGTGGACATTTCAGTAATTAGCGACTTCATTACCACTCAGGCTCCTTGCTTAGATTTCCACAACCGTTGATTTTGGTTCTTCGCTTTCTGTAAGTCCGACCGCTTATTTTATTATAATTACTTGTTGATGCAGCTTAGATTTTATGTGTATCTAAGTGAAGCAGAATTTAATTTTTTGAAAATTTATTCCCTATTAGAGGGTATTAGATCATGTGTTTAGTTCGTTTATCCAAAAAGCTCATAGTTTTGTCATTTTTATTCATGATCAGTTATGAATATGAGTAATCATGTTTTATCATGTATTAGCCTGAAAGAAGGCTGGATTTATAGGAAAGGATGGTTCAGGATGATTTGAAATATTTGAATTAATGTAACCTTAGATTTTTAAGGCGTTTGTTTGTTCCTTGAATATGATATAGAAAACAATAAAAAGGTGGTTACTTTGGGCTCAAACAAATAATTTAAGAGGTTGCTTTCTGTCCACAAGTTGCTTGTAATGGAACAGTGGAAGAGTAAAGGACTAGAATATTTTTTAAGGACTTTTAACTGTTCTCTAGATATGAACAATGAAGCAAAGCAGGAGAAGGTTAGAAGATAGGGAATTGAAACAATAACTCAAATTATCATTAATCTTTTCTCATCAGATGGAAAAAGATTGTCAGTGTTGGGAGATGAAGCTTGCCTTCCTGAACAGTAAGGTCTTCTTGTTATCCTCCTCTCTACTTATATATTTTTCTCGTAATTCCCTCTTCCCTTTTTCTTCTTTGGTCATACATGGATGTGTTTTTTATGCACAATTTTTGTTATATATTAAGGAGACATGTTCGTTTATTTATTGTATTTGGCTTGGGCGAGAGGTGCATCTAACCTACCTACCTGATATTTCTTTGCATTTATCATGTACTACGGCAATTTTCTTCTAAGATGTGGTATATCAGGTGACTAGAAAAAATCAGCACTTTGGTCCGCATGGCCATGCTCAAGCTTCTGCTCTGTAATTTGACACTGCTGGATCTAGTAATGGCATGTAATTGTGTAAATTAAAGAAAATATTCTGTGAGCGAAGCCTGTTATTCAAGATGACAATGCAGATAAGTAGATGACACTGTATCTTTGAAAAATTAGGAAAAAGTGAAACCATAAAATAGTTTCATGAATTGATGTTTACCATAGGTTTTCACCGCATCTAATCCAAATTTGTCTGCTAGAATTTAATTGTGTTTGGTGTTTTATAATTTTTAATCCTTTATGCTTGTGCATGCAGGAGTTTTGCCCTTCAATCAAAAACATTCTCCTCCTCGATTCTGAAGGAAAACGTGTTGCTGCTAAGTACTGTACAGATGATTGGCCAACTAATGCTGCGAAGCTAGCATTTGAGAAATCTGTGTTTACCAAGACTCAGAAGGCAAATGCTCGAAGTGAAGGTAACGTATGTCCGAACCTTGTGTCTTGTGCTAGCATATGCTAAAATAGGATTGGCTTTGGAGCAGAAGTGAGAAGGCTCATCACTGATTTGATATCATTTTCAACTGTTTGTCAGCCCTTAAAACTGTTGCCAATTCCTTGCTATGGTCAACTGGTTGTCAACCCTCAAATTGTTGCCAATTCCTTTCTAAGGAAATTATGACAAGGGAGGGGCTGGACATAGGTCAAAGAATCATTTAGTTATAGTAAACCGCCTAATTTGTCATAAAACTTGAGCTCGTGCAGCCGGGTATCGGTCTCCAAAATTCTACTAGCATAAATGTTCAAATGAAGCGAAAAAGATGATATATTTTTTATAGATACTTGCATTGAACTCTGGTAGATAGCTAGTTAGAACATTCCCAAACATCTCTGAGAGGCAAGCACCATATACAGCTTGGTGTATGTGAATAAGTGATAACAACAAGGTGAGTGGAATTGGTAGTGAAACTAATGTAGAGCATATACTTGTAATGAGGTATGAAGACTTGGCAGAGTAGCTAAGAGATTGATCTGGCTCCACTTTCATGACCAATTAGTAGACGCGGTTAGCGACAAGATCTTGTTTCCAGGGTAATTTTGGATCTTAGAGAGAAACAAAAATGTAACTACTATTTGTTTCAACACCGGAATCTCTCCCTGGGTTGCCTTCAAGTTAATTGCTACCGCAAACAATGCTAGTCTTTTTTTTTTCCAAGTCATTTAAAGCTGTTCTCATCACTAGCTTTAATACTTCTGGTGGAAAGTAGTGGGTGCAGCTTTTAGTTACGATGGTGCCTACAGGGTGGTGGGATGATGATAACAATAAATATATCATTAACGCAACAGGTTATGCATGAAAAGAATTTTGAAAATAATGCACCAGCTTCTTTAAAATTTGTTTTTTAAAACTTGGAGTCTGATGGAATCAAGTCCTTTGTATAGCGAAAGGGTTCAACCCATGTAGTCATGCTCTACAGTGATAAATTGTGATCACTCTGGTGCTGTACTTAGGATGGTTGTTTAGTTTTGCTATGTATGTGCTACTAAGGCCAGCGCTTTAAACCTTTGTAGTTGATTCAGTTTTCTTCTTTTTATTTAATGACATTGTTAAAAGGCTGATACGTTTCTTTTTCATATTTGATTTGATTGGGAATGTCCAGGGCATTTCTAATTTCATTATCACAGCAGCCGGCTTATCTTGCGTGTGGCTGTTGACATTTCTTTTCTCTTTGCTCCTTTCTAATATTACGTTGTAATCATTATCACTTGTTCCATTTCTTATGTGGTTAAAAACATAATTCCTTCCGTTCATAAAGATTCATTCTTGTCATTTGCAGCGGAGATAATTACGTTTGACAATTGTGTGGTCGTCTACAAGTTCGTTCAGGACCTTCACTTTTTTGTTACTGGGGGGGATAATGAAAATGAGCTAATGTTAGCTACAGTACTTCAGGGATTCTTTGATGCTGTTGGACTTCTTCTCAGGTCTGACAATTATTTTTTACTTTTCCTTATTCTGGTTTCTACGGTTATCAGCTGGTTGTCTACATTCTCACACTTGTTTCCTGCTTCAGGAATAATGTCGACAAGAGGACTGCACTTGAAAACCTGGATTTGATCCTCTTATGCATTGATGAGATTGTTGATGGAGGGTATGTTCATAATCTATCATTCACTTGTTCATAACCTATCATTCACTTGTTCAGTTGGATTTTGGAAACTGTCAGTTGTATGGTAACTTGGAATATCTAGTCTTATAGGCAGACCCCTGATGAAGATTTTGTCCATGATTGTGTATCAAAAGAACGGGGTTGGGCAGCGGGAAGTCTCAGGTTGGCGTTCAGGCTTATGGGTTTTCAGCAAAAAGTAAAACTGAAAATAGAAGGAAAACCTCTTGTCTTGTGTAGGACTTACCCAAGTTGAAGCAAAAATGCCAAATGCCTTTAGAAAAACCCTTAGTCTATCATATACCTCCCTAACAATTAGCTGTTTTATCATAGAAGGGGACATAACATAGCAAGGTCATTTTCTGTCGATATATTATCTGCAGTAGAAAACCAGGACTGATAGCTAACCCTGGATCCTGTATGACTTTCTTTGACATACTTGCCCACCTTATTTTCTTGACTGCCAACTGACCAATCTCTCAATTTGATTACCTCCTCGAATACGAAAAGTGACCAGATCAAATTCCTACTATCTGCTTAATCTTCCATTGCTTCTGTCAATAGCTCCTCCACCCTACTTACACACAGACTTGAATGTTTCTTATTGGTGAAAAGCAGGACCTGGAAGTATGAAGCTAAGTCTTGGTGCACTGTGCTTATGTTCTCATTCTTTTTACAGTGTGCTGCATGTTATTTCTAGTGGAAGTTCTCTTATGTGATTTTATCGATCTTATGTAATTCAGAGTCATATCGCAAGTATTATTTTATGTGCCTTTTGCGGATGTTGATTTTGTTTCTTGCATAAATAACTAACCGACAACTGAAGTTGCTCTAAATCAAAGTGGAAACAATTATAACTATTTTGATTCAGCTATTTAGAGTCTTAGACTGGTGATTTGAGCAAAAAGCTTGTTTGGGTCTGACTTCAGATGTCTCAGATCTTTTCTGCTGGGGTTGCAGGATCGTTCTGGAAACAGAAGCAAGTGTCATTGCTGGGAAGGTTGCAAGTTCGGGGGGTTTGGATGGGGCAACCTCATTTTCTGAGCAGGTATCTTTTTTTTCCTTGAAAACTTATACGAGGTAGTAGAATTTTTATATGCGTTTTGTTTCCTCAATTTTGTACTCTCCAATCGGGGGTTTCCTCCCTCTTTTCACAGACTATATCTCAAGCATTAGCCACAGCACGAGAACACTTGGCGAGATCTCTTCTCAAATGATGTGGCTGAAGGATGATTAGTCTGCAAAGTTCAACAATGAATCTACTGTCTGCCCTCTTTTTCATATTTGAGTTGTGTGAAGATCCTGTGCCAAGCTATATCCCCTCTTCGTCGTCTGCAGGTTTTGATAACTCTAGTCTCAATTGGCAGTAGATTATCTGGCAACTTTGAAGTGTTAAAAACTCGTGTATGTGATGGGTTTTCTTTTTTCTCCTCTTTTTGTTGTTGTGGGTTTTGAAATCTGATTCTAATCCCAAGTTGCAGCCACTCAACTTATATCAGAAGTTTGAAATTCTTGCATGATATGTTTTTCTTTTCTCTTCTCTTTTTGATATATCGCGGTGTCTTGAAATTTCAATCTAACTCTAGGATGGTTGATAAAGGCAAGCTGAATGATTGCCATGCTAGGTTCCGGTTTGTCTCTAGAGCCTGGAATCATGCTAAAGCTTAATTTTGCGCATGATTGTCGAATAGCATGTTACTTGATTGACGTTAGCTTCTAGGCATTTTGTTGCTCTACAACTATAGAGTGCTCGTTATCTAGTTCGTTAACGTTAAAGTTGGAAAGACCTTACCTTGCTGTTGACTTTGATGCTTTTCTCTGATTATTAATAAAAAAATGCGTTACTTTTGTTTGTGGTTGTTCTAGGGCTTATATGTTATATGAACTATGATCTCTCTGTGTGTTTATGATCTTGATGTTTTTGGGCACAATCAGACAACCAAGTGAAAAGAGGCTAGATGCTTCACCCTTGGTTTAACATAGATTTTCTACATGAAAAATTGCAAGACAGCCACTGAGTCAACTAATCCATAAACATATGTCCTTACCCAGTTAAAGCAATAGCGACTGCAATAATTACAGAACATAAAAACCAAGAATAGCAAAATCAGTAAAACACAAGCTCCCTCCCTCTCCCTCCCCTCAATCATAAATCTCAAGAACCTCGTAATCTTTTTTGAGCATAAGGAACCTCGTAATCATCTTCATCATCAACATAATCTTGAGAGGAGTTGATGGTATCATGCAACATCATCAACATAATCTTGAGAGGAGTTGATGGTATCATGCAACCAAGTCCATCGCCAATACCTGTTCTTCTCAACACGCTCCTCCTCTCGTCGACACTCAAACAAGCAACGAGCTAGAGCTAGAGCGGACCAGCTAGAGCTTGTGATTCTCTTCGCTATTATTAAAGGTCCTCTTTTTTCAAAAGGAGTTTAAAAAATTTTTAACATTCAAGCCCCTCACCCTCTACTCTTATTTATATCCCACTGTAATAAACAAGGACTATTGGATTAGTCTTGAGCACCAAAAATAAATCTCAGCCATTTACTATATTTGTTACGAACTAATCGGTTGGTCAATTGGTTGGTTAACTGATTAGTTTCTAATATATTTAATTTCTTTATTGACTTATTGACTAGATTTTTTTTAATTACTTGGATTTTTGTGGGCCTACTCTTGGCTTGATTTTGGGCTTCAATAATTGGTCGAAAACTTAGAGAGTTTGGTTCTTTTAGGCTCTTATCCATTAATTCTTCATTAACCTGCAAATTAAGATAACAACACTTTGTTAGTAAATATTTGTTCAAGATAAAATAGATAATGATGATATAAAAATATAATAAAATTTAATGGTTAGCAAGCTATTCAAAATGCAGAGGTTTTGACTTCCCATAACACCCAAAAAATCAGCAAGACCTATAAGTCATCCTTTATTTTTTTTAAAAATAATTTGTGATTTCTTTTAAACAAGTGGTGGAATCATGAAAAGTTTACCAGATACGTGTCAATGACACTTGTAGCTGTTAACTATGAGCAATACATGTTAAATATTAAAATCATGTGTTAACTTTATGAGTTAGATGTTAAGCATATGAGATAGTTGTTATGTTTCAGAAACATGTGTTAAGCATATGAATTATAAACTATTTCTTTGAATAAGTTATATGTTTTTATTTATTATTTATTATTTATTCTGAATATTTTCTAAATATGAGCAACATTGCCTTATGTTGAACTCGCAATGTAAAGATAGTGCTCCCACGTCTACATGTAGTTCAGATATGATTCCTAATGATAACCCATTTGGGGATCACGTTATGATGATTGGTGACATAATCAGCAATACAGATAGGATTCCTGTATGGTGGAACACTGCTTTAAGTGAAGGACAACTATTTGACAGTGTGAAAGAGTTAAGATTAGCTTTGCAATATTATTCAATAGCCAAAAAGTTTGAGTACAGAGATTGAAAAGAATGAACCAAAGTGTCATTGATTTTTTGCCAATTTAAGGAAACCAAAAGTTGCCTCTGGATGTCGTTTTCTTCTCCTCCTAGAAATAAAACTAGACTTGCTATAAAGAAGTTCGTGAAGAATCACACTTGTGGTCAGCATGATAACAATGCTAGCCATTCAAAGGCCTCTCGAAAATTCATTGCGACCCAATTACAACCCATGTTAAATATTTAGCCGGACATCTTCCCTATTGATGTGGACAAAGAGTTTCTCAAAAAGTACAAACTAATGATCGAGTACAATAAGATATGGTGGGGGTAAAGAGTGAGCACAAGAGCAGCTATATGGTGATGTCTATGAGGCATATGATCATTATTGTTACATTTAAATAGTATAAGTTAAGTATTTTCATTGCTTGTTAATTTTAACATTTATATTATAAATATTATAGATAGGAGGACAAGGTTAGGGAGACAAATCGAGGCATCTATAGTTGCATTGAACGAAGTGAGGAAATATTTACAAGTCTCTTTATTTGCTATACCACTTGTATAAATGGTTTCTTGAGTGGATGTAACCTCCTTATATTTTTGGATGAGACTGTTTTAAAAGATCGATTCAAATGTATACTATTCAGTGCTACAGCATATGAAGAAAATTAGGAGATATTTCTACTAGCCTATTGCATATGCGATCAGGAAAATAATATTAACTGGAAGCGGTTCTTACAAGGCTTGTGGTCTGTACTCCATGAAAGGCCGAGAACCATGCAATTCTCCACATCAGCTAGTTATACTTTCTGATGTGAATAAGGGAGTTGGGGGGTAGCTATTAGAGAATTTTTCTAGATGTTCTCCACTCCAGATGAGCTCTACATCTCGTCGAGAATTTTGTATTAAAGTTGAAGGATTTGGAACTGAAGTCGAAAGACACACAAGTTTTATAGAAGTTATTGCAATCAGCTTGTTACACATATACTAAAGCAGAATAGGATGATTATATGGATGATAATCACATTTTATTATAATTTTATACCCTTATTATCTATTTTATATGAATAAATATGCCACTAATAATTGCTTTTATCTTTAATTGCAGGTTAATCAAGAATAAAGCCCAATATCTCTTCTCTCAATAAAGCCCACGAATTAATGAAAAACATCAGCAAAAGTTCAAAGAGGAAAATGATTTTAGAGTTGAAGTAAAAAGAAAAAGAATCAAGCCATGAAGCCCATGAAGCCAAATAAAATCATTCAATAATTAATGAAGTGTTAAAGCCCAAAATTGCCAAGAAATTGTCCAAGGCCCAAGCCTAAGAGCAAACCCAAGAGGAATCTACGGACAGCAACAGGAGAGGACTGGGTATCGATACCAGCATCGATACCCCTATCGATGCTGGTATCGATACCTCCGTCATTCTGTTACAGATCTATGACTAAAATTTGCTTATTTTGGATAAGATTTTAATCCAATGGCTCTCATTCACTGATGTTTACTATAAATAGGGGTAGAGAGTAAGAGGTTAGAGTTGTAAAAAATTTTGTAACTCCATTTGGAGAGGAGGGCTACTCTTAATTGAGAAGGCCTTCTAAATTTGTAACTTTTGTTACAATTAATAAAAATAATTTTTTCTCCACTTCAAATCTTCTTCTCTTTGTTGGATGATGATGATGGAGATGAAGAAAAGTTTGAAGATTTGCTTTTCTTTTATTTCTCTCTTTTATTTCTTTTTAGTAATTTCTTTATTATTGCTTATTAGTTAGATTTACATTCATACTTGTAGTGTAGATTTATTTTCTTATCTTTTTATTTCTTTTTGCACTTTAATTTGTAGAATAGATTTATTTTTTGCATTTAATTTTTATAATTTATTTTGTAGTTTAGATTTTAATTCTTTGTAGTTATATTTATTTCTTGTTCATAGTTCAGATTTTTCTTTTCTTTTTATTTTTGTAATTAGTTCTTTTTCTTCTTGCTTTTATTTCTTAAGATGTTCTTGTAGGAATCTTAGAATTGTATGAAACTAGTTTAATTTTCTTTATATTGTATGGATTATTCTCTTACACTTAAAATGTTCATGTTTAGAATAATCAACTAGAAAACTAATTGGTAGAAGAAGAATTTGATAATCTATGCTTATCTTAAATGGTTTGATAGGTTATGCTTATGAATGAATTCTAGGATTATTATCTTGTTATTGTTCTTATCATGAATAGTAATTTTGACTTAGATGGTAATTTGATAGGTTATACTTTCCTTAAATGGTTTGATAGTCTATGCTTAATATATCTAAGTTAAAATATGATAAAAAGAGAATAGTTTGTATTTTATAATTGATATTAGCTAGTGGATTCAATTCTAGATTTCTCATATCTTTAATTGAATCCTCCTTCTTTTGTTTTCTTGATTTTTCTCTTTTTATTCTTGCTTTTATTTTATTCTTTGATTCTTTCTTCTCTCCTCTAAAATTCTATTTATTGTCACTTGCATATATTCAAAACCATCACTCATCATATCTCTTTTCATAATCACACTTATTCTTTAATCTTATTTTTGTCACACACAAAACATAAGAATCAATTCTAATAATCTCTTAAAATCACCTTTCTCGTGGGATCGATAACTTTTTATACTATAACTTGATCAATTGTGCACTTACAATTTTGGTACATAATTATGACGCATCAAGTTTTTGGCGCCGTTGCCATGGAACGGTGCTAAATAGGATTTTATTATTTTAGTTTTTTAACTTGTGTGTTTTTCTTGTGAAGGAACCGCTTGGAGCTTGAAAATCTTGGATTGAAGATAAAAAACTTGGAGAATTGCTTTTAGGTAACTCTTCTTTCTAGTTTTTAATTCCACCCTTTTTAGTTAGCTTCATAATTAGAGACAATTAGGATTAAAAAAAAGATTTTATTTTTGTTGACCATAATAAAATTCACCTTTCACTTGGACATTAGCTAACAAGATAATAAATTCAAACAAGAGCTCTCTTATCACATTTGATTGTTGTTGACCATAAATAAAAAAAAGATTTTTTTTCCATCCTTTTTAGTCGCTTTTAATTTCTAGGGTTGCATTTCATATAGTTAGTAGGAATTCACCAAAGCGATTGTAGCACTTGATTTGGCACATACTTAAAACATTCTTAAGGGCAAAACCCCTAATCAAGATAAGGTAAGAGATTTTATCACCATTTTCTTAGCCCACAAATCACTAATTCCTCATTTCACAAACCCAAGCCTTTTAAAACTCATTAGACGTTGGCCCCTAAGGACTCGAGCTCAATAAGGAACAAGAAATCTTTAAGTGAACTGGTTCAAGTTTTCTCAGATTAGTTGGTGTCTAAGACAAGGTTTAGGGGTTGCGTAAAGTGCTCCGCAAGGAACAACATACATAATTGATCTCTGATCACCCTTTAATACTATCCTTACCTTGCTAACTACCTGAGTAAAACTTTAACCTTTTCACTTTAGGAGTTTTTGGTTAGAAGCTGGTCTAGTTGAGTTAGGCTAAACCCTAGAATTAGAGTGATTGAAAAGTGATTGATTTGATTTGTTTTAGTTAGGATTTTTTTTCTCATAAAAAAACTAATTTTATTTCTTTCCTTAAAAAAAGTTATTTTGGTGTATGCAAACTTGGGTTAGAGATAATTCTTATCGTTTAATCCGTGTTGAACCAATCCAAGAAATGGCAAATCAACCCGTTCTCTAGGATATGTGTTACCTACCAGAAATGCAATTCCATCTTGCATAAGGCTCTCCGAAGAAAATGGAGCAAATTTCGAGCTTAGACTGTATTACATAAACATGCTTCCTAAATTCCTAGGAAATTAAACAGAAGATGCATATATTTTTATCTCGGAATTTGAGAAATTGTGTATTATGATTAAAATGAGAGAATTAACCCAAGATGCGATTAACCTCAGATTTATTCCATTTGCTCTTAAGGACAAAGCTAATAAATAGCTGTACAGCTTACCGATAAATTCCATCTCAACTTGGGAGGAATTTGTCACCGTTTTTCTCAAAAAAAATTTCTCTATTCATAAAACGGTAAAGCTTAGGAACAATATTCAAAACTTTAAAATTATCTCAGTGAGCCATTTTGGAAATATTTTGATCAATTCAAAGATCTTCTAATCTAATATCCTCATCATGGTCTAGAGAAATGGCGATTATGCCAAGTCATATATGAAGGATTAGACTATTCTTCAAAAACATCTTTAGAATTGATGTGCCAGAGAGATTTTATGAGGAAAAACGCTGACGAAGCTTGGGAATTTCTAGAGAGTTTATCCGAGAAAACAATGCAGTAGGAACACTATGATGACAGGGTTTCATCAGTTCCCTAATCTAAGTCTAGTGGTCTTTCCCTGGAGTCAAACATTACTTCTGAAGCAAAGATGACAACAATTCTGCGGAGGTTAGAAGCCTTAGAAGTTATGGAACGATCTCCAGCTCAAATCAATCATGTTTTTGCCCCAGGATGTCATAACTGTCAGTCTTCTACCCACGTTTCAGAGGAATGCCCTCTCCTAGGAAACAACCATGCATTAGAACAGATGAACGTTGTATTTCAGCGTCCTAGAAATGATCTATTTTTTTCAATCTACAATCCAGGTTGGAGAAATCATCCTAACTTTGCATGGAATCAAAGAAATCCTCCCGGAAATCAAAACTTCATTCCCACGTCGAACTAACAATTCCCTAGGGGAAATACACTTCCATTCAACGCACCAAACAATTTTCAACAAGCTAACCCAGTTTTTCTAACCCAACATCCTCATCCTTACCAGCCTACAAATCCTTTAAATTCTGATCATGACAAACGTCTGAGTGTCTTAGAAAAGGGTTTAGAAGCTATGATCAAAGCTTCTACACAAACTACCAGCATGTTGACCCAGTCATCCACCACTCTAAATTCCTTCATGCAAACCACCAGCCAAGTGCTCAACTCGAACACTCAAGACATAGCCCGGTTAGAAACCCAACTTGGGCAACTAGCCACTGCAGTGAGTGAGAGAGAAAAAGGAAAATTCCCAAGTCAACCTGTTACAAACCCTAAAGACAATGGATCCAGTTCAACCCATCCAGCTCATGTGAATGTAGTTCACACACTAAGATCAGGGAAACAAATAGACAATCAGGTTAGAATGCCACCGGATCAAACCCCTTCTCATATCTGACACACTCCTTCCGATGAAGCAATTCCATTCGATGACCAAAATACTGAACATGAGATTGAGCCTGATCTAGATAGGTTTAGGCCCGTTGCCCCCTTTCCAGATAGACTCTAACCTAGGAAAAACTCCCCGCAGGTCGAGAAAATCCTAGAAACGTTTAAACAGGTCAAGATCAACATCCCTCTCCTAGATGCAATCGAACAAATCCCCTCTTATGTAAAGTTCTTGAAGGACTTATGCACTAAGAAAAGAACCACCAATGTCCCCAAGAAAGTGTTCTTAGCTGCCAACCTCAGTGAATTTTTTTTTGAAACCCATGCCATTAAAATATAAGGACCCTGGTTGTCCCACAATTTTATGCGTCATAGGTAACACTCATATTGATAAGGCGCTTCTAGACTTGGGAGCCAGTGTCAACCTCCTTTCTTATTTAGTCTATCAACAGCTAGGTGTAGGAGAACTAAAACTGACAAGATGCACTCTACAAGTAGCTGATAGATCCGTGAAAATTCCCAAAGGAGAGTTAGAGGATGTTCTGATCAAGGTTGGAGAGTTTATTTTTCCTATTGATTTTATTATCATGGAAACGCAACCCGTTTCCAATCTCAAAAGTCAAATCCCCGTCATTCTAGGAAGACCGTTCTTAGCCACCTCAAATGCTTTGATCAATTGTAGAACTGGTCAAATAAAACTATCTTTTGGAAACATGACTGTTGACCTTAATATTTTCAACTTAGGGAGACAACCTAGTGATCCATCTGATCAACCCATGGAACATGACTGTTGACCTTAATATTTTCAACTTAGGGAGACAACCTAGTGATCCATCTGATCAACCCATGGAAGTAAATTTCATTCAGGGAATATCTAGTGAGCAACAAGAGGGAGAGTGTGAGTTAGATTCAAGTGCATCTGACTTAATATTTGTGGAGTCTTTTGATGATGAACTAGAGTTAGATCCGCTGGTCAATCATGTTTTTACTGTTGGCTGGCAACGAGAACTTTTGGAGATAGAATCACGAATCCAGCTTCGCCCATCTGTAGAGGAACCCCTAAGTTAGAGCTCAAACCTCTACCTGAAAATCTAGAGTATGCCTACTTAGGGGAGAACGAGTCTTTACTAGTCATTATTTCTTCTGACTTAACTACCAGTCCAAAGGAAGCTCTCTTAGATGTTTTAAGAGAGAATAGGGAAGCCATTAGATGGACCATGGCTGATATCAAAGGGATTAGTCCAACCATTATTCAACACCGAATCCATTTGATAGATGACGCCAAACCTACTAGAGATCCTTAATGTAGGTTAAACCCAGTGATGAAAGAAGCTGTTAGGAAAGACATTCTGAAATGTCTCGATCATGAGATCATTTATCCTATTTCTGATAGTTCATGGTGAGTTCGGTCCAAGTTGTTCTAAAGAAATCTGGGATCACCGTGATCCAAAATGAGGCTAATGAGTTGATTCACACTCGGATCCAAACTGGATGGCGAGTTTGTATTGACTACCGAAAACTTAACTTAGCCACTCGGAAAGATCACTTCCGTCTTCCATTCATTGACCAAATGTTAGAGCGCTTAGCAGGACATGAGTTCTATTGTTTCCTGGATGGATAAATGTTAGAGCGCTTAGCAGGACATGAGTTCTATTGTTTCCTGGATGGATATTCAGGTTACAATCAAATCCCTATCGCTCCAGAAGATCAGGAGAAAACCACCTTCACTTGTCCGTATGGAACATTTGCATATCGACACATGCCTTTTGGCTTGTGAAACTCACCGGCCACATTCCAACGTTGCATGATCCGTATTTTTTCTGACATGGTAGAGCGATTTCTCAAAATTTTTATGGACGATTTTTCTATTTTTGGTGACATAAATCCCAATGTTTGCATCATCTTAAACTGGTCCTAGAACGATATAGGGAGAAAAACCTGACTCTCAATTGGGAGAAATATCATTTTATGGTCAAACAAGACATTATCTTAGGATATGTAGTTTCCAATAGGGGAATCGAAGTGGACAAAGCTAAGGTAGATCTCATTTCCAATCTTCCTCCTCCCAAAACAGTCAAAGATGTCAGATTATTTCTTGGTCATGCTAGTTTTTACCGATGTTTCATCAAGGATTTTAGCAAAATGGCTAGACCATTGACCAATCTCTTAGCTAAGGATACATCATTTGTCTTCTCTCCCGATTGCCTCAAAGCTTTTGAATATCTGAAAAAGGAGCTAACCACAGCTCCTATCATTCATGCACCAGATTGGACCTTACCTTTCGAACTGATGTGTGATGCATCTGATTCTGCGATTGGTGCTGTTTTAGGACAACGGTTTGATGGAAAACCGCATGTGATCTACTATGCCAGTAGGACTCTGAATGATGCCCAAAAAAATTACTCTGTCACAGAAAAAGAGTTTTTAGTTGTAGTCTTTGCCTTAGAAAAATTTAGGTCCTACCTCATCGGTTCCTTAACCAAAGTTTTCACATATCATGCCGCACTAAAGTATCTTTTGACCAAAAAGGATGCTAAAGCAAGGCTCACTAGATGGATTCTCCTACTTCAAGAGTTTGACATTCAAATTCTTGACAGAAGGGGAACAGAGAACCCTGTAGCAGATCACCTCTCTTGACTCCCAAATGCACCAACATCAACCGTCCCGATCAATGAACATTTTCCAGATGAACAACTCCTAAGAATCCAATCTGTTCCATGGTTCGCCGACATTGTGAACTACATAGTCATGAACCAGATCCCTTCTCATTACCATGGTTCGCCGACATTGTGAACTACATAGTCATGAACCAGATCCCTTCTCATTAGTCCAAACAGGATGGATCCCGTTTTTTCTCCCAAATAAAATACTTTTACTGGGATGATCCATATCTGTTCAAATACTATCCTGATCAGATCTTTAGGAGGTGTGTTCCCACTAAAGAAACTAGGAGTGTTCTTTTCTTTTGTCATGAGCAAGCATGTGGGGTCCACTTTGGCTCAAGAAAAATAGCTAAAAAAATTCTCCAATCTGGGCTATACTGGCCCACTCTTTTTAAGGATTCATACGATTCTCCAATCTGGGCTATACTGGCCCACTCTTTTTAAGGATTCATACGAGTTTTGCAAAACTTGTACCCGCTGTCAGCTTTTAGGAAAAGTCACTAGAAGAAATATGATACCTTTATAACCCATCTTATCTGTTGAACTTTTTGATATGTGGGGTATCGATTTCATGGGACCATTTCCAAATTCCTTTGGAAATGTTTACATTCTAGTTGCCGTTGAATACATGTCAAAATGGGTTGAGGCGGTAGCTTGCAAAACTAATGACAACAAGGTCGTTGTCAAGTTTTTAAAAGAGAACATTTTTGCACGGTTTGAAGTACCCCGAGCGATCATCAGTGATAACGGTACACATTTCTGTAATCGTTCTTTTAAGGCTTTAATGAGGAAATATTCAATCACACACAAATTGTCAACTCCTTATCACCCCCAAACCAGTGGATAAGTAGATGTCACAAACATGCATATCAAACAAATCTTAGAAAAAATTAGTTAATCATAACAGAAAAGATTGATCTGTAAAATTATGTGATGCTCTGTGGGCATATAGAACAATTTTCAAGGCAAAATTGGGGATGTCACCATACAGACTAGTGTTTGGAAAAGCTTATCACCTACCAGTGGAGTTAGAACATCGAGCAATATGGGCGATAAAACGGTTGATTTTTGACTCAGACTCAGCGGGCAAGAACATATTACTCCAAATAAATGAGTTGGAAGAAATTCAAAATGATGCATACATAAACTAAAAAATTTACAAAGAGAAAACCAAGATTTTTATGACAAATCAATTTTACGAAAAAATTTCTCTCCAGGACAGAAAGTTTTATTGTAAAGTTTAAAATTGTATTTTTTTCCTAAAAATTAAGAACAAGATGGACAGGTCCATTTTTGGCAAACAAGTTTTTTCGCATGGGGCTGTCGAGATAGAAAATCCTAAAAATGATAATATTTTTAAAATAAATGATTAATGTTTAAAACAATTTTTAGAATTTTCTACACTTGGAGAGGAAGAGTTATTAGTTCTTCATGAACCTCATTATCTGTAAAAAAAACAATTAAAAAAATAATTAAAAAAATTCAATTTTTCTCTCTTATTTGATTTCTTTATCCTCATACTAATAGTAATTACAGATCATTATCATCATTGTTCTAGGTCGACCGAATAAATGTAAGTTCTTCCATTCTTATCTGCTTTACTTTGTGCATCAGCAAATTTGCATTGAGGACAATGTAAAATTTAGGTGTGGGGGTGAGAAGTACATATTTTCCTCTTTATTTTATCATTTTGTTGCATTTTGGACATAGTTTTTGTTATAAAAAAATATAAAAATATTGTCACTTGCCAAATTAATAGAGTTAAGTAATAATTGATCTAATTGATAGACTTTAAATTTTCTAATTCCTAGTTAGTGATATATTCAAGTTCACCTTTTATGATAACTCCAAATAAAATTCTTAAGAAATGATTTATCAACTAGTATACTTTACTTAAGTCTTACCTTAGATTTTTAATTAAAAATAATAAAATTTTTGCATGCTTAACTTAGAGTTGAAAATATTTTTTTTCAAGTTATCTTGATTTACACATTTTTTTAGACTATATATACTTACACACATATATATATATTAAAAAACTAACCTTATAAACAACTTGAAAATTATTTAAAACAAAGAGTTAGCATGTTCTTTTCAAAACTTTTAAATTAAATTTCTAAGTTTGGCTTGGTTTTGTATTGCTACAATGAGAAGATTTTCTTAAAAATATACCTTAGAGTTATATATAAAAATGTTTTCTTGAGTGATAACTGGCTCCAATTAGATTATCTAAAAGTTATCAAGTGAATTTAGTTATTTACTGACTTCTTTAATTTGGCAAGTTGACCGAATTTTGTGGGTATATTCACTGCAAACCCTCACGAGACTACAACTCGTCCACTAGGGTAACCTAGGGGTTTAAAGGCTTGTTGTATGCGCTAAATACAACCGCGATTCCTGCGAAAGTGAGTTAGGATGTTCTTTTTATTCTTTGCTAGAGGACTAGCAAAAGTTTAGGTGTGGGGGTATTTGATAATCATATTTTATTATAATTTTATACCCTCATTATCTATTTTATATGAATAAATATGCCACTAATAATTGCTTTTATCTTTAATTACAGGTTAATCAAGAATAAAAGCTCAATATCTCTTCTCTCAATAAAGCCCACGAATTAATGAAAAACATCAGCAAAAGTTCAAAGAGGAAAATGATTTTAGAGTTGAAGTCAAAAGAAAAAGAATCAAGCCATGAAGCCTATGAAGCCAAATAAAATCATTCAATAATTAATAAAGTGTTAAAGCCCAAAATTGCCAAGAAATTGTCCAAGGCCCAAGCCCAAGAGCAAACCCAAGAGAAATCTACGGACAACAACCAGGGACAACTTGACATCAATGCCAGCATCGATGAGGGCATCGATGCCAGCATCGATGCCCGTATCGATGCTAGCATCGATACCCCTATCGATACTGGTATCGATACCTCCGTCATTCTTTTACAGATCTATGGCTGAAATTTATAGGCTCTCATTCACTGATATTTACTATAAATAGGGATAGAGAGTGAGGGGTTAGAGGTGTGAAAAATTTTATAACTCTATTTGGAGAGAAGGGCTATTCTTAATTGAGAAGGCCTTCCAAATTTGTAACTTTTGTTACAATTAATAAAAATAATTTTTTCTCCACTTCAAATCTTCTTCTCTTTGTTGGATGATGATGATGGAGATGAAAAAAGTTTGAAGGTTTGCTTTTCTTTTATTTCTCTCTTTTATTTCTTTTTAGTAATTTCTTTATTATTACTTATTAGTTAGATTTACATTCATGTTTGTAGTGTAGATTTATTTTCTTATCTTTCTATTTCTTTTTGCACTTTAATTTGTAGAGTAGATTTATTTTTTTGCATTTAATTTTTGCAATTTATTTTGTAATTTAGAATTTAATTATTTGTAGTTAGATTTATTTCTTGTTCATAGTTTAGAATTTTCTTTTCTTTTTATTTTATAATTAGTTTTTTTCTTCTTGCTTTTATTTCTTAAGATATGAAATTAATTCTTGTAGGAATCTTAGAATTGTATGAAACTAGTTTAATTTCCTTTATATTGTATGGATTATTCTCTTACACTTAAAATGTTCATGTTTAGGATAATCAACTAGAAAACTAATTGGTAGAAGAAGAATTTGATAATCTATACTTATCTTAAATGGTTTGGTAGGTTATGCTTATGAATTCTAGGATTACTATCTTGTTGTTGTTCTTATCATGAATAGTAATTTTGACTTAGATGATAATTTGATAGGTTATGCTTTTCTTAAATGGTTTGATAGTTCATGCTTAATTAATCTAAGTAAAAATATGATAAAAAGAGAATAGTTTGTATTTTATAATTGAGATTAGCTAGTGGATTCAATTCTAGATTTCTCATATCTTTAATTGAATCCTCCTTCTTTTATTTTCTTGATTTTTTTCTTTTTATTCTTGCTTTTATTTTATTCTTTGATTCTTTCTTCTCTCCTCTAAAATTCAATTTATTATCACTTGCATATATTCAAAACCATCACTCATCATATCTCTTTTCATAATCACACTTATTCTTTAATCCTATTTTTGTCACGCACAAAACATAAGAACCAATTCTAATAATCTCTTAAAATGACCTTCCTCCTGGGATCGATAACTTTTTATACTATAACTTGATCAATTATGAACTTGCAATTTTGGTACATAATTATGACGCATCAATGGATAATATTAAACTGATAAATGAAAGAGCATATAATATTGTTATCAACTATACTTCAAAGAACTGGGGAAATGTATTTTTTTCCTGAAATTAGGTGAAGTATTTGCTTTCATGATCTTCCTATTAAGGTAATTTTATTTTCGGTTAGGGTTAAGTCATTTCCTATTATGGTTAAGTCATTTCTTATTAAGAATAATATATTTCCTATTAAGGTTAAGTCATTTCGTGTTAAGATTAAGTCATTTCATATTATGGATATGTCGTTGCTTGTTAATATTATTTTGTATGCTATAAAGTTGCGATCTTTTTGAAGAGTATTTACCTTCCATCTTATAGTATGTTTCAGATATGATCACATTATATATAATGTCACTGCATCATTCAATAATTGGATATGAGAAGTTCGATTGCTACAAATACTACAATTGGTGGAGCACATATGGAAGCAAATTATGGTTCGCATGAATGATCGATGAGAAATGGTTGAAAAATAGAATGGATTTCTTTATTCTAAACCGATGGTCCTTAAAGAAAATATAAAAAATAAGCTTAGATGTACTTCAATACCATAAAAGATTATTTGAAGTACAATCCCATAAAACTTGCCAAGTGGATTTGGAGAACAACAGATGCACGTGCCGTGTGTGGGACGTAACTCATATCCCCTATAAACATGTTTGTGCATCTATTATGTTTATGAAGAGAGACATTTATCAATTCTGCTATTGATTTATGTCGTTGAAGCATTTAAAAAAGTTATGAGCCAATCATTTACCCCATCCCTGGTTATAAGAATCATAATGCACTACGAGATCAGATCCAGATATTACCACTGGTTAGAATGAAAATATAATGGAGAAATAAAACTAGATGAATCGACAATAGAACTATTTATACACATCCAATTAAATGCTCTCGATGCCATATGAAAGGTCTTAACCACACAACATGCAAGGAACCTATGCTGATTGATGGACCAATCTTATTATTACCAAACTTTTAGATGTGTTTTGTTTGATGTTAAGTGTTTTGCTTGTATTTTGCAGACTATGTATTAACTTTCAGCATTGCTTGTTATTGCTAAGAATTGACTATTAAGGTTATTCCATATGTTTTTACTGTCTGACATTGCCTATTAATTTTTACAGATTGACTATTAAAGTTATAGGGTATATGTGAAGTATACGCTTTTACCTGTTAATATTTACATCTTAGATGTTAAAGCTATAGGGTATGTGTGAAGTATACACTTTTACCTATTAATGTTTAAGCTAGGATAATAAATTTATGACATATGTATTAACTGTATAGTATGGCCTGTTAATATTAAAGCAAGTAAATCATGTGAATGTAACCCCAAACAAAATATAATTGATATGGGCATAGTAGAATCATCAACTTGTAGACATAAATGTTAGACCCTAGGGGGGGTTATTAGGGTCTTATGCTAATCTAATCCGATTAAATACCAATTAAAACTAATTAACAAGTTATCCTAACAAGTATGAAATACAACAAGATATATAAGCTAGGATAAGCAATATGAACAATGAGATATATCCTATATGATGAATATATATATGCAAGGATATTTAAACTAACACAAGATGATATATCCTATCAAAGAGATATACAATATGATATATGTATATGCAAGGATATAAAACTAACACAAGGGGTAAACAATATGAACTAGATAGTGGATCATATAAATAATGAGCTAATGATAATGGCGACAAGAAATATAAACACAAGATATAATCACGGAGTTCGGACCTTCCGTCCTACGTCTCCGCTCCCCACTTCCGGGGAGAAATTCACTATCACAACCGGGTTTTCTACGTTCACCCGAATAACGTTTACAACCACACTGTGTCGGTTTTCAACGCTCACCGAACAACGTTCACTCCTCACACTCGGTTTTTTAGTTCATCGAAAACTTCACAACACACTCGGTTTTCTAGCTCACCGAAAACCTTACAATCTCACAATGTAACAAATATAAATTTGTTCTCTATAATAGATGAGAACTCAATTAAGCACAACTCAATGTTACAATCTCTCACAACCCTAATATACTATGTATGCAAATACAATAAGCTCAAGTGGGTATGTGTAACAAAGAGATTCAATAAAAACTTAACTCAATAAGAACTAGCAATAAAATTGATATGAAATACAATAGTAGAAATGCTAGGAAATAGAGTTAAGGAAACTTCTCTATAAACACAAAGAGAGGATGAAAGGATATTAAAGATGAATTCCTCAACAGATGATGCAAACTCCTCTTTGTAACAGCAAACCTCAAAAACAAACTAAACAAACTTAAACTCGTTTAAAACTTGTCAAAACATTCTCTTGGGTTAATGAGAACTGAGATCAATGGGGTATTTATAGCCTCCAAGAACCTCAGCCAAAAACCCCAAACCAAATGACAGAAACAACCCCAACAACGGTAACAAAAATAGCCGTTGGAAACAGACCTGACTAAGCGGTGGTCGACCGACGAAATTTTCGGTCGACCGACGAAATTATTCGGTCGACCGACGAAATTTCTGGTCGACCGCGATCCAGATCGAAAACGAGAAAAAACAAACAGAGACTTCATCGGTCGACCGGTGCGGTCGACCGACAGAAAAATCGAGCTCTCGGTCGACCGCATCGGTCGACCGACAAACTCTCTACTGCCGCACGTGACTAAATAATATAGGTCCGTGCGACCGGCGGTCGCGCTGTGGAGAGATAGAGAACCGATATATAAAAATCTGATTTTGAAAACTGATTTTCTGATTTTAAAACCCTGTTTAAATATCAAATAAATTCCAAAAAATGTAAAACTTTGGGGAATGATTGTAGACATGATAATAAACATGCTATAATGACTGGTTATCAAAAGGACTTCCCAAATGAAAAATATCATTATTTTACAAATAAGTCCAAAACACGAAAATATAAACATATGAATTTTGACATTTAGGCTAAACCATGTTTTGAAACTCTGCACAATAAATTTTGTAGACTTAATAAAATATGTATATGATTATTATTAAGTCCAAAAACTAAGAATATGATATTTCACAAATACATTAGAGAATGAAACATAGGAGTATGTATATGAAAATATATTTGTTTCATATCTAAGTAGTTAAACCAAATCACAATAATAAATATGAAATATGTGATTCCATATTATAAACATGAAAACCCAATACCATGCATGTTATATATATAACTATATATATGCATAGAAACCAAAACTTATATATATATATATGAATATATATATATATACGAAGAAACCAATAAATGTGTGTATAGATATTGAGCTTAACGTACTTAGCACACATATAAAACCTAAACTAGATTACCGAAGCTAGATCTTGATCTACAATAAGCTCTTCTTGGTAATCTCCCAGATGAAGCTTGAACTTGATCTTTAACTTTGAATTGCAAGGCTTCACCGACATTCCGCCAACCTCCTTTGGATATGATCGTTATAGCGCAATCCATCCATCCTCTAATTACGTTGTTTGTCTATAATAAATAAGAAAACACAAATACTAGACAAACAACATTAGTGGTAAATTGTTTGTTAAACATCATCAAAACAAGAAGGCTAACAATAAATACAAAAGATCCAAATCTTGATGATCCGCATGTAGACATAAATACAAATGATCCAAATGTTGATCAACAACATGTAGACATAAATACACAAGAGTCACAAACATAGTTGAATATAAGTTATTTCAATCTACATTTTATTTCCCTTTCTCCCTTTATCACTTCTCGGAACATATTCAGGATTATCCTTGTCTAGTGCCCCTTTCCGCTGATTTTGTCCATGTTTTTTTAATTATTACTCATGCTACAAATTCTGCCACAAGCCTAGCACGTACAACCTACGCTGAGTCCTCAATAGGAGTAACATGCAATGTATCACATCCAAGTAGTATAGCTCATACATATAAGTAGACATAAATTTCACAATCACAGCTACAAATTGAGAAGATAAAATTAGTTCATGCCAAAAAAAAAAAATGATAACATTAACATGATACTAGCAATCCTTGTTGCTATGCACATTGGATGGCTTGATATATGTATGTTCGAAACGCATTATAAGGATCAAATGCAACCTTTATGTGGTCTATGTAATTGATGATTTTCTCAACAAGTTCAATATAACCACTGTGACCAGCTAAACTATAGTGCCTCATAACTTCTTCATTCAACCTAACTTTAGCAAGAAGCCAATGGTCATGATGCACAGTCGGACCTAATACATTTTTTTGGAGAATAGTACATATTGTGTTTCCTCAAGGTTGGTGGTGGGATTCTTTTTGTTTTGCGCCTTGAAATATCATCATTTCTTATATTTGGCTTTCTAAATGGGTATTTTTCACGCCATGGACCAATTTAAACAATATGTTTCTCAACTAATATTATGGAAGCACTAGTAAAAAGAGGCTCAGCCCAACAGGTGTAAGTGTTGGGTGTAAGGAACCGTTGTGGCTGATTTCACTTGCCACAACAGTTTAAACCGTTAGGGCAAGTTGATTTTATCCTACACCATAGGGAGGGAAATTTCCCCCCATTTATTTTCGCCAAAAAATGAAAAAAACCCACAAAAGCCCCCCATTTCCTCCGTTCTCTCTCTCTCGCTCGCTCTCTCATCAGAAAACCGGCCCCAAACCCCGTTCTCTCTCGCTCTCTCATCTGAACTCGCCGTTGCCGTCGAGATCTGGAGTTCGCCGCCACCTTTACCATAAAAAACCCTAGCCCTGACCCGTCCCCTCTCCTCCTCATTGGAACCCTAACCTCCTCTACAATTTCATTGGGAGTTTCAACCGCCGTGACCAGGTAGTCGACGGAACCATCGGATTCCGATCGTACGGTGGCGGTGGATGCCGCATCGATCTCGGAGGTGTTCGAGGGTTTCGATCTGAACTAGGATTTTTTGATCTCGGAGGTGTTCGAGGGTTTTGATGTTTTTATGTCAGACTGTGGCAAGATGCAAAGAATCGATTTCTTCTTTACTGATTTGTCTTTCTTTGTTATTGATTTTTTTACAAAAACCATAAAGTTTCTAGCATAAGTTCATTTTTCTAGTCTTGTGGTAAATCTACATCAATGGATCTCAGGACTTTCTTCACTGATTCTTCCCACTCTTTCTCTGTGAATTATAGGAGATGACACTAGAAGCAGAAATTTTATCTTCAAGATACACTAAGAGTGTTATAAAGTCTTGCGCTGCAATGCCGTATGTAGAAGCTCAAGCAAGAATGGATGATAGGTGCTTCCATCTGCCTTTTGTTTTATTGAATACATCCCTCGTCTCCAGAACGCTTATGCGGACGCACTGGCGGCACTAGCAGTATCACTTGCGCAACCTCCCGAAACTGAGATGTTAGTCACAGTAAGGACACATCAACTATGCGTACCCATATACAGTATGGAGATTGAAGAAGAAGAGGATAGAAACGTGAATGCCAAAGAGGTGAATGTTTTATAGGATTATTTACACTAGATTTCTTACACTAGCGCCATTATTCAACGAAATCAAATTTTAGTTTATTCTTTTTCCGCATAGCTTATGATAACTTATGTTTGATGAAACCACATGCTTAAGCTCAGTTTAATGTGCTAATGTTTGACGAAACCACATGCTTAAGCTTTGTTTAATGTGCTAATTGTGCATGGATCGGTTGGGTTTTATCTTGCTTCCTGAAGTGAAATGGGGATAATTGTTCTGGCTTTAGTGTTATGAAGTAAGGTCTGGAGTTATGGTTGTATTTTGAACTTCTATAAGCTCAGCTGAAACTTGACCTGCACCATTATTGTACAATCTGTAGCCCTTTATTGATGTTTAGGAAGTCATCAGTATTGGTATTAGCGGCCTGCTCCGTCTTGCCAAATTAATCACCTCTTTGTTTTTGACCTCTTGTGCCATCAACTCGACGATGATTTTTGCCTTCATGTGCCTTTATGGATTACTGAACATGTTTCACTAGAATTGGCTGGAATGGTTGGCTAAGATGGGGATGATGCATAGACCATTAACTGGAGAGCAGATGCTTAAAATTCTGATATGAGAAGTGTGATATATTCACTAGAATTGGCTGGAATGGTTGGCTAAGATGGGGATGATGCATAGACCATTAACAACAATCACAGGACCAGGAAAGATTTGGACTATGTTCCTCCCACACTGTTCGCGCACACACACTGCTATTGTAGTGCATATATTTGCAGTAAACATAGGTTTCCAGCTTGTTGATATAAAAGGCATATTATTGGCACTAAGAGTTAGTTTACTTGGACTGAATTTCAAGAAACTACTTTTGCTTGCTTTTTAAGATATTACAAAAACTTAACTCTGCTCCAGAAGCACATGACCCGCTGAGTGGATTTACCTTACATTAAATTCCAAAAAACTACCACGATTAGAACTACCATGAAATTATGGATGCTTTTTTAGAAACTACACAGATATGCATAATTCCTGCAGACTTAATAAATTCCCTGAAACTACCGTGATTAAATTTTAAGAACCTTCCATGTCTTCTTCACTTCTTTTTACAAAACTATCAACTTTGTACTTATCTGAAGAAAAAGTTTAAGGTAGCTTTATGAAAAATAAGTAAAAGCTATCATCGTAGTTTCTTGAAATCTAGCCTTTTATCTTATCTTATACTTCGAGTTTGGTTTTATTGGTTTCGATATCGAGAGCCTTGTTGATTTTTACAGCTTCTGGTCAGATGTATCAATACATGCAATAAGTCAAATTAATCATGAACTTTCTATTCATTAGTTTTTAAGTTTATATGTATACAATAATACAATATCAAATAAACTTTTGGTGAACCGAAGCCCAGACTTCCTCCTAATATCACCAATTATTAGCCAATCCTTGTGTTATTAATAATTATTAAGTATTAACCGCTGTTGTTATTGCTCGGTTTTGACTGAACTGGAGAGCAGATGCTTAAAATCCTGATATGAGAACTGTGATATATATTGATATTGGCTGATACTTTAAACCATGATTCAAACCTTACATTCTGAATTTTCAGTTTGATATTTGCTTTAATTTTGCTTCAACGGGATGGTTTTTGTTGCTGCATCCTGTGGATTGCATTTATTTTTGTGTAAACCAATATCTTATTCTGATTGTTTCCAATGTCTCTTGCAGCCGCTTAGCGGACCCATTAACAACTGACCTGCGAAATATGAACTCCTTAGCAAAGGTTGGTGTCTTGGAATCCATTACACTTACATAGTAAAAAAAAAGTCTTTAATTTAATGATCTGGTTGAATGCTCTTCACATTTTTTTGAATGTTAAAACAGATCATGAGACAAAGGCGTATCGACAGAGGAGCACTTACACTTGCTTCAGCATAAGTTAAATTTCAAATTGATACTGAAACTCATGATCCTTTAGATATTGGTTAGTAGTTGAATTTATAGAAGGTTTTAATTCATAGTAGAGGTAAGAGGATTCAGGATTGAGGTTAACTATTCATTTATTGGCAGGAATGTATCAGATCCGGGAGGCAAATCAAATGATTGAGGAGTTTATGCTTGCTGCTAATATTTCTGTTGCAGAAAAGATCTTAAAACACTTTCCTTTGTGCTCCTTGTTGAGGTATGCCCGGATATCTTTTTGGTAACGCTTCTCTTGGCGAATGAACCAACATAGATAAGATAGTAGTAGCTTCTATTTGACAAGCTAAAATTAGATTGATTTATGTTCTTGTATGTTGTTGTTTACTTTTGATGTGGAATCAGGCGTCATCCTTCTCCAACAAAAGAGATGCTTGAACCGTTGCTGCGTACAGCTGCTGCTGTTGGCTTAGATCTGGATATTTCATCTTCTAAAGCACTAGCTGATTCGCTTGACCGTGCAGTGGTGAGGATTCATTCCATCTTCCACCAACCCCCACCCACCCACACCCACACTCACACACTTCAATTTTTTCCTTTTGCTAAGCTTCTGCAGTGGTCCTGGTAAGTTCTTTTTTTTAAGTTCTGCGTAGTGCTCTGTTGTGCGGTTGATAATATGATGTTAGGCCTTTTTTAAATAAAGCTGGAATGTTGTTATTTTGCTGCCCAGGGTACTCATGATGTTTATTTGTCTCTAACTGTAGGGTGAGGATCCATACTTTAATAAGCTGATCAGGATTTTGGCTACTAGGTGCATGACACAGGTATAATTTCATTTGTGAGGACTTTGATAAAGATACTATAGTTACGATCATGTAGTCTCTAAGTTTGATACTTGGATCATGATGTGCGTAGGCAGTCTATTTCTCTAGTGGAGATTTGAGCTTATCAGAATTTTACCATTATGGACTTGCTACACCTCTCTATACTCATTTCACTTCTCCTATTCGGCGGTATGCAGGTAAGTGTGTTTTCTCCTCACTGATAAGTAATTCCTTTGTCCATGAGTACATATGTCATATCATATATCACTATGCTTCTGAGTGAATGAAGTCAGTAAGTGGTTTACTCTACGTGACTGAGTAACAATGGTGCAGTTTTATGCAACTATATGCAAGAAGAAAAAACCTTGCTATCAGACATACATTATCAATCTAGTTGATGCAGTCTGAGGCCATGCAGCTATGGGCAACTTTCGGTGCTACCTAGACTGTTCACATTTTAGTTTGAAGTATAAGATACGCACAACTATGCAGCTGTAGTTAAGTCTTAGTCTGGGAAGTCAGCGAGAAAGGATTGGCCTTTTACAGGTGGTGGGTCTTAAATGGGTTAATGAGATCGACTCTCTTAACAGACAACTCAGATTCAGTATAGTCATTACCTGCGTGACCAGAAAAGACCTGGTTAAATAGATTGATATTTACTTTTTTTTACTTGATGTTGGTCGTTCTTCACATGTTCAAGTTGAGTTCTCGAAGTTTTTTAGCTTGCAACTTAAAAATGAATAAAATTACACCACCTCAACTTCAAACTTGTGATTATCTAGTTGGATAGACTATGGAAAGTTACTTTTTTTATTCTGTTGTTTGGAATCCTTTGTTTTGCATTTTTATGATATCATTTTAGAAATCAAATCTGACCTGTTGAGAAACTAGTTAGTTCAGGTGATAAGAGTTGCATGCTTGTCAGTTATGGGTATTGCGATTTGACCTGTTCATTAAACGGATTGAATTTTGGTCAATTATAATAGGGTCAGAAAATTTGACCTGTCCTGAAAACGACCAATTCCCGCCCTATTCTGAACCTGTCCAGTGACACGTTGAAATTATAATGTTATCGACATCTCATGGAGCTTCTAACTGCAAAACAGGAAGCCCGTATTTAAAAAAAACAGCCTCC
>NC_033794.1:50645990-50682696 GCF_001876935.1 Asparagus officinalis | reverse complement strand
TGATATTTTCTTTAATTTTGCTTCTTCGGGATGATTTTTGTTGCTGCATCTTGTGGATTGCATTTTTTTGGTGTGTAAACCATTATCTTATTCTGATTGTTTCCAATATTTCTTGCAGCCGCTTAGGGGACCCATTAACAACTGACCTGCGAACTATGAACTCCTTAGCAAAGGTTGGTGTCTTGGAATCCATCACACTTGCATAGTAAAAAAAATGTCTTCAATTTAATGATCTGGTTGAATGCTCTTCATATTTTTTTGAACGTTAAAACAGATCATGAGACAAAGGCGTATCGACAGAGGAGCACTTACACTTGCTTCAGCATAAGTTAAATTTCAAATTGATACTGAAACTCATGATCCTTTAGATATTGGTTAGTAGTTGAATTTATAGAAGGTTTTAATTCATTTATTTGTACTAGTGCTAGGATGTTAGAGGTATCTTGGATACTCACACTGTGGGTTGTTATTCTTGTTATGGTTAATAGTAAACAACTACTTCTCACAAATCGCAGGTTCATATACTTGACATGGAATGTTTTTCTTACCTAAATCGTGCTTTTGAGAGCTCGATATCGCCGATAGTTATATTTGCTACGAACAGAGGAGTATGTAATGTAAGGTATGAATTAGCAACATTATGATGGTTTATTTCAAAATAGCATCAATAACTGATTATTTATTGTTTTTTATAGCTTTGAGTTTGGTCTGTTCCTGCACATAAATAAAGTCATAAAAATTCTTCTATACTTATTTGAAGTTATTCATACTAATTCTTTGGTTCTTCTCAGAGGAACTGATATGACTAGTCCACATGGCATACCTGTAGATCTGCTGCATTGTCTTGTAATAATTCGAACAGAAACTTATGGCCCTACTGAAATGATTCAGGTTCTTGCATTTATCTTTGTCCTTTTACATTGTGTCTCAAACATGAACTTCCTAGTGACTGATACTATCTGTTGATGTGGACCAGATACTGGCCATTCGTGCGCAGGTTGAAGAGCTGGTAATTGATGAAGAAAGTCTAGCTTATCTGGGTGTGGGAGATTTCTGATCCTTTAGTAGTTTCATTCATTTTAGAGTAATATTGTTGCATCTGGAGGTCTTGGTGGGGAGGTCTTTATATGGGACATTGAAGCAGGACTTCTTCCGGTTACCAAGTCTGTCGATGCTGCTGAAGATTGTCTGTCTTCATTGCAGGTGGGTTGAAGCCGTCAGCGAGTTTCTTTCTGTTTTACACTCTAGCCCATACATTCATGGACAACAACAGGTATCATATCTGCCTTATAACATTGTTCTCGTATGACTTACAACACACAAAATTCTCCTAACTTATAAAGCAAGCATTTCCAATGTTTATTTTCTGCAAGTTATTCATATATTATTCTGCTACAAAAGCTGTTTTTAATCTAGTATTTCGCTTTACTCATGAAAGTTGTATTAGTGTTGTTACAAAAATTTGTATTAGTGTTGTTACAAACTAAGTTATAAAATTTTGTGAACCTATTAAAACATTAGTAAGTATTTTATGTTAGTATATAGTTTTTGGGTAAACATTCTCTTGTATTTATTCTTGCATGTTACTTAGAAAGACATCGGTTGGAATTGTTCTAACATGTTATTTTCGAACTTTTATCTTTTAGACAGAAGAAACAAAGAATGCAGATGTAAATGGACCAAAAGGTATAATTAGCTCCATCGGCATCTCAATCGTTGTTGGATGGGCCTACCTCCTTGGCATCCCATGTTTGTTGATCAGTTGGCAAGGATAAACGTTTCCGAATTATATCTCATATGTTTGTAAGGACCAGAAGATCTAACCATGTTTGTTGATCAGTTTAACATAGCTCAAATAAACTTTTCCGAATTATATCTCATATGTCTATTGATCAGTTGGCGAGGATAATTCTATGACTGGGAGAGATTTTATCTGGTAATTCTGCTTTTAAGACGGCTACCATTACATTCTTGGAGTTTGATATGTTCATTTTTGATCAGTTATATACTCATCTGGTAATTCTGCTTTTAAGCTGATTTTCCTTTTTTTTTTAAATCTATCTAATTGCCCCAACGGTTGGAACCGTTGGGGCAAGTTCGACAACCGTTGGGGCTGACTTAGCCCCAACGCAACTTGGCCCAACGGTCGTTTTTTCAGCCCCAACGGTTACAACCGTTAGGGCAGCCCATGTTTGTACTAGTGAAGATTTCCATGCCTTTGTAGCTATCATCCCCTTTCTCATGGATCTAACTTTCTCACCCTCTAAAACCCAATTTGTCAAAGGAGACTTGAATCTATTTCTAAGGGCATATTTCTTTATGTCCATCATCTCATAATACCATAGCCATGAAAATACAATCACAAATCCAACAATAAGAAATGAACAAATTCAAAAATAACATGCATATTTTTATACTTAACATGAAGCAAAAAACATGCACATATACTTACTACCTATAACAACAAGCAATTTAAATTTAAAATTTACACGAATAAGTGGCATGCATCCAAGGATATATATAACTTCTAGCTTCTTTCAATCACTCTGAAACAATTTTAATGTCTCTCACAGTTTCTGTATAAACAAATTTCCCCATACAATCATAAAATTTGATTTCTAAAATTTCCCACATAAATTGCACACAATCTAAAAACATAAAAAAAAAGATTAAATCCCAATATGCTAAACTTACTTCTTTCTAGTGTGGGAGACATCCTTTTTTGAACTTTATTTTTTGCCTTTGCCAAATTTCCACAAGAATCTTTATCGCTTCATCCCTGCTGCTATTCCTAAAGGAATAACGTGATTCATCGTTGTTCAAGAGACACCAGAGACATCATTTGAGGAAGCAGTAGGATCATCACTTGCAGATTCACTAGCGTTAGCAGTAGAACAACGTTCTTGAATGACCTTTGATGATGAGGAATTAACTTTATTTTTATATTTTGACCGCCGGTCATACCCAACATTCGAAACCGACACTAGTCCCTGATTCTGCTCCGGCTGTCCACTGTAATGAACCACTTTAAAATTGTCACCAACTTCGTCCTTCATCCTCGAATCTAACAATTCCTTGTCTTAAATTGAGTTTTTAGCCATTTTTCACCAATGAAGCCCTAACCATAGGTAGAATTTCGAGAGGGAGAAAGAAAGTGGTTTTTGGGGTTCGCTTGGTTCCTAGTAAGAATAGAAGAGAGAGGGAGAGGGTAATTCAATTTGTCTTATGGGGATATAGTTACCAATTTTTGAGGAGTTCGGAAATCAGTCGGTGGGGTTTGTTTAGGAATTGGGGGATGTTTTTTTTCTCATTGCTTACTTGACAATGTAGTTATGCCTTAAACACAAATAGAGTATGTATTTGGGGCTAAAACACATGGCCCAAAATACAAAGGGTTTACTCATATAAGCTTTTTAATATTGGGCCTGGTCACAAATTTTCCCAAATTGAATAAAATTAACCCTAAAAGAGAAAACCAACATAATTCTTTTTAAAATAAGATAAAATAAAAACTTGAAAATGAATTAAATCTCACTTAGGCAATAAAAGGAATCAGAATATGTTGAGGAAAGGAAATAACTACGGCCCCCACATGATAATGAAAATTTTGATCTTCATCACTTAGTACAATTTTGACAGTGGGGAAAGGTGTATGTAACTTAGCATGTTTTGGAGATTGTGTCACATCATTGTTATTGATGACTAAGATCAAACAGTTGATCGTATCCAGGGGCGGGATAGGTTCCTCTTGAGTCTTCACTGGGACGAGGTAAGGAGATTGATGATGGGCCGCCTCTTTTCTCCACATTTATGCCTGGTTCTTGAATTGGAGGCTAAAGTCCATGCTACACAGACAAGAAGAACCTGTAAGAGGGTGGGGACCAGTTCCTCCGTGGTTCCTCCGATGGTCAAGTTAGTGAAACTTGAGTAGGGAAGGGAAAGGTCAGGAACCGAGGTGGTCCTTGAGGTGGCAAGGTGTCGTTATAGAGGGTCTATATGAGCTCCTCTGTGTATATGAAGAACTGCGTGTGTTCTTTCTCTTTTTCAGAGAGAGAGAGTGAGAAAGAGCCCACTTTTGAGATTAGAAGTCTACCTATATATATCACAATGACGAGGATAAATGGGTCACTTCCAACCAAGCATAGGGAGGCGATGGCAAAGTGCCAGCTAAGAGCCGAGTCATCCCTCGCTTTACAGGTGTCGGTCGGAGACTGGAGGGGAAGTCACTTCGGTTCGAGAGAGGGTGTCTCCGTATTTTTTGGGAAGTGATTGAGAGCGTGGCAGAAGGCACGCTGGCAGACCGAGTCATCCCTCGTTTTATAAGTGTCGGCTAGCGACTGGAGGGGAAGTCATTTCGGTATGGGAGAGGATGTCTTCGTATTTTTGGGAAGTGATTGAGAGTGTGGAAGAATGCACGTGGGAGGCTGACAAGGCATGAAGACCTTTAGGCTAGAATCAAGATAAGGCTTGTTCGAGGTGGACTGGGATGCTGACATGTGCTCAGGGGACTTGAGGTGGAGGTTATTCCTCAATCTAGTCGATAGAGAATATTCATCAAGTCATCTCCATGAGTCCCCGAGTAAATGATAGAGTGCCCTTGGTGGGTTATCTTCGATGATAGGGTCGGCTGATCCCGCCTTTTGTATCGGCATGAAAGAATGTCGACTTGATGAGATCTGTTAGGCTTGGGCCACCAAGTTGATTGTGACCTTGTTTGCTGAAATTCACTCATCAGTGTTTCATTTATACATTATATTTCTAGCAAATAGGAACACCATAACAATTAGCCCTTTTCGCTTGGAGTCATCTTGAGCCGGGTTCATTTTTATTGGCTGATGTCACTCAGGAATTTGAACTGCCATTCTAGGAATCGAAGCGTCATAGAGTAAATGGGGGGACATTCCAATTTTCGAGCGTCAAGAGGTGGGGTAGTAAAGAGGCGACGCTTCGTGTTTTAAATAAAACAGTTGAGATTCCAAGGCAGATCTCATACCTTTATTTTGAAACACCTTGTGCCTCCAGATGAGCCCACGTAGCTCTCCAGAATGCTATAAATAGCCTGCCAAGGCTGATAAACTCCCTTTACGAACTTTTGCTCTTGAAAACTTTATCTTCTAAGCTTTGAGCGAAAATATTCTTAATGGCTTCTCAACCTTCGATCGCTGGTCGTAATGAGGAAAATCTTGCTCTTCTCAACCTCATTCGCTCTAGAGTCTATATGGACGACCTGGTGGGGTTTTATGAGCTTTATGATATCCCCAGGTCTCTTACACTGGTGGCACCTGAGAAGACCGAGCCGGTGCATAGGCACAACGAGAATCGGGTGCCTGTATATCTGGTCCATTTGGAGCAAGGTTTACGTCTGCTTCTTCATCCTTTCATTAGGGAGGTACATGTTGCTTTGGGTATTTCCCATTCCTAGTTTTACCCAGGTGCGGTGGGGGCTTTGATGGCTTTTATAATAATCTGCCACCATGTAGGAGTATAGCTGGGCATGAGATTGCTCGGTCATCTAGTCAGTATTAGGTCAGCCGAAAAGAACCCACACTACTTTTACCACTACAGTGCTGATTTCCAGCTTGTCTCTGACTCTTCAGAGTCGAACAAGGGCTGGAGAGAGAGGTATGTGTGGGTCTACGGTGCTGACCACGTCTTTGCCTGCTCAACTTGGCCAAAGGCGAATAGGGAAGCGTTAAGGCCGGTTGCCCCTAGCGATCTGGAGATGGGGGGCTTGGAGAGGATCCGCTCTTATGCTGGGTCACGAGAGAGGGATGATCTATTCAATGATGCATCTCTTCGAATGGAGAGTCTGTCCATGATCTTGTCTTCCACTGGCTATTAAGCGAGTGTGAGTCCTCTTGCTCATCCGCTGATGGAAAATCACAAGAGGGACGCAGAGGCCGTGAGGTTAGGTTCTGCTGCCAGGCCTCAAAAGAGATTGAGGGAGGCTCTTAGAGCTGAGGAAGTGGCCTGCTTGATGCCTCATGCAATCAAAATTGCCTCCGAATTAAGGGGGAGGATGAGGATCGAGAGGCAGTGCCTAGTCAAACCGGTTGCAGGCCCTCAGCCAACTGGAACGGGTCCGCTGGTGTAGGTTGTCTAAAAATTACTATAGATAGCTGATCCCCATCAAACACCGATGATGAAAGTTATAATTTGATGACTTTCAAAAGGCTATAATTTGAAGACTTTTACGTAGATCGATGAAAGTTACAATCTGATGACCTTCACAATAATTGATGAAAGCTCTAAGCAACAGTCTTCACAATCAACATCGGGAGTTACAATCTGACGACTCTCATATTTTCAAAGAGCCAAGACGAAGATTACAAGATGGCGGTCTTTGTAACGCTCTAGCAAAAGAGACTATAAATTCACGGTCACTTCAAATCCAGACGCAGATCTCACCTCTGCACCCCAGATTCAAAACACAGATATCTCTCAAACCCAAGTTATATTCTGAAGTTCGTCTGTAAGACTAGACTCCGCCTAAACATTGGACTTAGCCTGAAGCTCACCAAGCTCATCTGAGGCTCGCCTTTGTGTTCCAGAGTCAAAACGCAGAGCTCATGCTCGCATTCCAGATGCAAAATGTAGGGTTCATCCCCAGCGTTCAAGTTCGGACGCAGAGCTCGTGGCCGCATTCCCAGATAAAATGCTGAGGTCCTCTCTGCCTTTCAACACCAAAACACTGAGGTTCTCCCCGTGTGTCAGCAATAAAACGTAGAGCAGAGGTCCTCCCTGCGTTGCAATATCAAAACACAGAGGTCGGTCCTACATCGCAACATCAAAACACAGAGGTCATACCTGCGTTTCAGATTCAAAACACAGGGTTCATCCCCAGTATTCCAGTTGAAAACACATAGTTCGTGGACTCAAAATGCAGAGTTCATCTATGCGTCCCAACTTTGCGTTTTAAATTTACAACCTTGTGCGAACACAATATTTTCAGCCTAAAACATGCCCAACTCTACGTTTCAAGTCTAAAACATAGAGTTCAGGTCCATAACGCCATTTTCGGCATTTGACTCATTCAAGCTCGAGCTGAACGGTTCCAGAAACATTTTTTTCCCCACGATTGGAGGGATTTCTGCCCCACTTAGGAGTAGATTAAGGGGGCCGTTACACACGTTAATCCCCCTATAAATATGGGTAAACTCAAATGAGTTCACGACAAGCTTTTTTGGGGGAATTGCTGAAGAATTAAGATCGGCGATTATCTCTTGGAGCATCTTCAGATCTTGGATCTGGAATCAAGAGCTTCGATCTGGAATCCTGGAGATCAAAACTGCACAAATGAGAGATCGACATTCATCTTTTGGTGTAGTCCTTGGAGCTTTTATCCTTGGGTTATTAACCGATTTTCGGTTCAAATCAACTCTTTTTCAAGAGTTTAAACTCGCTCTGAGTTATCAACTTGTCAAGAGTTCCAAACTTACCATGCAAGTTCTCCTCAACTTCAATCAAGAGGAATCAACCACGTTCTACAAAATGAGGTGGTCGGATCATCAACGAGAAGCAAACTCGATACGAACATAGAGGGATGCATCTCATCGCTACCGCGAGGAACCCAGAATTAAACAAAGGAGAGGATTTTTATTAATCCTATTCTCTTTTGTAAATTGGGATTCCAATTGAGAATATTTTGTAATTTCTTTTTCTAAGCTTGTTAGAGAGAGATTACTTTTAGAGAATTGTAAATCATTCTTTTTCTAAATCAGTTAGAGAGAATAAAACCAAATACGGTTCTCGGAATTATTCTTCAAAATTTCCCACCAAACAGCTGGTTACTCAGCTTAACTACTTGGGAAATGTGGGGCTGATAGATGAGTCTTCTCCTGGCAGGGAGACAACGGCCGTGGTAGTTGAGGTTGCTAAAAATAGGGCTCGCGCTGAGGAGGTAGCTAGCCCTAGCTCTCTACCTGAGTCGTCTCGCCGCCCCAGCAAGGAGCCTGTGGGGGTCGAGAACGTCGAAGGGAGAGTTGGAACTCTGCCAAACCATGAGGAGAATGGTGCTGACGAGAGGATTCTGGAGGAGATGCCAAGTGCTGGCATTCATCAGGCCCACCGAGCTTGCGATGCTAGGGGGATTTTGTTAGAGCAGGCTCTGTTCAATTGACTTGAGCATATGCGCAACTCTTCCCTAGAATGACAGGCAAAGTAGGCCCAGGAAAGGTTGGCCAAGGAGGAAGCATAGGAAAGGGTCGCTGCTTTAGAGGCCGAGTTGGCTCTTAAAGAAGGTGCTTGGTGCCGGAGTCTAGATGAGAAGAAGAAGCTCCTGAAGAATTTTCAGATCTAGTTTTCCAAACAGATGGGAACCATCGATGATCTTCAAAGGGAGATGGCTCATCTACAGGAAGATGTTGAGTCCAAAAAGCGTCAGAGGGTGACGACTGAGGTGGAGGCTAGATCGAGCCGCTTGTCTCTCGAGAAATCGAGGAAGGACTTTGAGGAACAACAATCAGAGATTCAGGCATCTATAGCCCTTGTCAAGGATTTGGAGGACAAGCTATCTCGTATATATTTGGAGTAGTATAAAAAGAAGGTGGTCGACGACTGGCGATGGCCTATTAGGAAGGGTTGAAGTGTCTTTGACATGTAAGGCCGGAGTCGATTACTTAGCTTCTCTAGTGCCTCCTGGCTCTCATCCTTCTCCCGATCGCTTCTATCCTTCTCACATCTCCTACTGTCTCAATCTCTTGAAAGATGTCGAGAGAAGTGGAGGCGGACTGGATTTAGTAGTGAGTGATGACGAGGATGAGCCTACTGCTTACACCCGTAGGGAATCTTCTCTAGCTGCAACTTCCAGGAGACCGCCAAGTCCTACTCCCGGATCTGGTCGGGAGCTCTGAAGACTTGTAGCTTTTCTTTTTGTTCTTTGTTTTTTTAGAGAAGTTTGTAATAAAGTTTCCTCTTGTTGAATGAAAATCAACTTTTGTTTCCATTCTTGAGTTTGCCTTCAATTTTTATATTCTCTTAGCTTTGTAACTTTTTTCTGATTGAGAACTAAAAATTAGCTAGGGTGAGTCAGTTGTGATGTGTCAACAAGCACTTGGGGAATTAAGACAACTGGTTCACTTAGCGTTTTATGTTGGCTGGATATATAGTTCTTTTGTTGACAAAAACTTGGCGAAGGGTTTCCTGAGTTTCATGTCAAAAAACTATTAATCTAAGCCTTCAGAAATTATACCTTAGGCTTATGTAAGATGACATAAGGACTTTGTTTGGCAGAGTGACAACCTTAAGGTTGGGTGCCTAGGTCTTACGTAGGTGTCTAGGTCTTCAATATCACTATATGGTCGAGAGGTGACTATGGGAGTCAACCATAGGGTTGGTGCCTTAGGTTTATTCCTGAAAAGGTACCAAGGGCTTAAAAGGGGTTCCAAGGTTTTACATAGGTGCTTAGGTCTTCAATATCTCCGTATGGTCGAGAGGTAACTGTAAGAGTCGGCCATAGGGTTGGTGCCTTCGGTTTATTCCTGAAAGGTACCAAGGGCTTAAAATGGGTACCTAGGTCTTATGTGTTAGACCCTAGAGGGGGGGGGGGGGGTTAGGGTCTTATGCTAATCTAATCCGATTTAAATACCAATTAAAATTAATTAACAAGTATATTCTTGCAAGATAGATATACAAGAGTTATAAGCAAGAATAAGCAATATGAATAAAGAGATATATTCTATATGATAAATATATGCAATGATATATAAACTAGCACAAGATGATATATCCTACCAAAGAGATATGCAATATGATATATGCAAGGATATGTAAATAATATGAACTAGATAGTGGATGATAAAAATAATGAACCACGGACAATGGTGACAAGAAATATAAACATAAGATTAAGTACGCCAAAGCAAACTCAAACACATGATATGATCACAGAGTTCGGACCTTCCGTCCTACGTCTCCGCTCCCCTCTCCCAGGGAGAAATCCACTATCACAAATGGGTTTTCTATGTTCACCCGAATAACGTTTACACCTCACACTCGGTTTTCTAGCTAACCGAAAACTTTACAATCACCACTCTTACAATCCTACTCTACACCCTCTCAAGTGTTGAACTAGACGTCTCTCTCTCAAGTGCTCGGTTACAACCTCTCCCTAGGTTCGTCAATCGATGTCACTCCTCTTGGGATGATCTCCGACTCTCGCCACACACTTCTCTCGGTGTACAAATGTATTACAAAGTGAATCTCACAATAAGCACAATTACAATAAATGATTGTTCTCTAATATGGATGAGAATACAATGAAAGCTCACACTCAATTGTTACAACTCTCACCAACCCAAATATACTATGTATGAAAATACGATAAGCTCAAGTGGGTGTGTAAACAATGAGTGTATCAAATCAACTAAACTCAATATGAACACTAGCTTTAATAAAATGACAATCAAATAAATAGATGTAAAGCTTGAAATAGAGTTTAGAAAACTTCTCAATAGATCAAGAGGTGGAGGGAGAATAGTTGGATACCCAAACACCAATAGATGGTCTCCTCAAGCTCTTGTGAAATTGATTTTACAAACTCAAACTTTCAAATGCTTAAAAGCTTCTTAAACCAAACTTAAACCCTTGTTTAAAACTCTTTAAACTTATTTTAAAAACACTCTCTTGGTTACTGAAATAGAAGGGGGTTTGGGGGTTTATAAAGGAAAATGAAGCAACAGCAAAAACCCCAAGGGAAAAGACCAAACAAAAAAAAAAAAAAAAAAAAAACAACAGGAAAACTCCAGAGAGTTCGACGGTCGACCGCGGCGATCGACCGCGGCGGTCGACCGTGAGAAATTTAGTTTGACGGTCGACCGTGGCGATCAACCGTGAGAGTTTCTGTTGCTCACTATGGAAAAGACTTAGGCGCGGTCGACCGTGGCGGTCTACCGTGAACTGACATATGAAAATAGAAGTTTAGAAATAGTTTTCTGATTTTGAAACACTGTTTAAAAATATCAAATAAATTCTAAAAATTATAAAACTTTGGGAAATGATTGTAGACATGATAATACATTTGCTACAAAAACTGGTTTTCTAAAAGGACTTCCCAAATGAGAAATATCATCATTTTGCAAAATAGTCCAAAACATAAAAATGTGAACACATGAGTTTTGACAATTTAGCTTAACCATGTATTGAAACAATACAAAATGATTTTGTAGACTTAGTAAAATATGTATATGAATATTTTTAAGTCTATAAACTGAGAATACAATATTTTCATAAATACAATAGAAAATGAAACATATGAGTATGTATATGAAAATATATTTGTTTCATATCTAAGTAGTTAAACCAAATCATAATAATAAATATGAAATATGTAATTTCATATTTGTAAACATGAAAACCCAAAACTATGCATGTATATATATAACTATATATATACATAGAAACCAAATACGTGCTTGCTTTTAAGATTAATAAAATTATTTTTCAATTTTGTATAGGCATGAGATAATCTTTCATATGCACAAGCGAGTTCATCAATAGATAAATCATTATCGGAATCAGAATCCCTTACTACACAAGAGTTATCCTCTTGTGGCTGTGTGCATGATGCTCCACATGAACTTGAAGAAGAATCCTCCAAAGCTTGTCGGATTGCCTCCAAGTCCCCTTGATGTGCTTCAATAAATTTCCAAAGTTTGTAAGCACTATCAAAATGAACAAATTTGTTAGAAATGGATGAGTCAAAAGCATTAAGCAAAAATTCTAACAAACGCTTGTTCATTAAAAATATTTTCTTATCATGATTGCTCCACTTGGATATCTCCAAAGTGGGCACAATATAAGCACAATCAATAACTTCCCACAAGTCAATATTTCTAGATTCAACAAATAATTTAAATCTAGAAGCCCATTGTGCATAGGAAAAATTGATGAATTTAGGAGCAATATTTGATTCATAGCCTAAACGAAATATATTCATATTCATGATATATATGTGAAAATATGCAAGTAAGACAAAAGTAATCATAACTAGATTAGCACAAATAAGATAACTTGGATCTTTAACTCAAGGAGATTAGTCCTTAAATCAACGAGCACCAAGCTCTGATACTAATTGTTAGACCCTAGGAGGGGGGGGGGGTGATTAGGGTCTTATACTAATCTAATCCGATTTAAATGCCAATTAAAAACTAATTAACAAGTTATCATAGCAAGTGTGAAATACAACAATATATATGAGGTAGGATAAGCAATATGAACAATGTGGTATATCATATATGATGAATATATATATGCAAAGATATATAAACTAACACAAGATGATATATCCTACCAAATAGATATACAATATGATATATGCAAGGATATGAAAACTAACACAAGGGTGATATAATTAAACTACAAATGTGATAGTGCAAAATAAACAATGCAAACACACAATATGATCATGGAGTTCGGACCTTCCGTCCTACGTCTCCGCTCCCCACTCTCGGGGAGAAATCCACTATCACAACCGGGTTTTCTACATTCACCTAAATAACGTTTACACCTCACACTCGGTTTTCTAGCTAACCGAAAACTATACAATCACCACTCTTGCAATCCCACTCTACACCCTCTCAAGTGTTGAACTAGACGTGTCTCCCTCAAATGCCCGGTTACAACCTCTCCCTAGGTTCGTCAACCGACGCAACTCCTCTTGGGACGATCCCTGGCTCTCGCCACACACTTCTCTCGGTGTACAAGCGTATTACAAAGTGAATCTCACAATAAGGCTTAATACAATAAATGTTTGTTCTTTACTATGGATGAGAATACAATGAAAGCTCACACTCAATTGTTACAACTCTCACCAACGCAAAATATATTATGAATGTAAATACAATAAGCTCAAGTGGGTGTGTGTAACAATGAGATAAAATTAAATCTAACTCAAATAGCAAACTAGCAATAATAAGAATATGAAAATCAATAATAAAATTGCTAGAGAAAAGAGTTAGAAAATTTCTCAATAGGTCAAGAGGTAGAAGGAGAATAGTTGGATGCCCAAACACCAATAGATGATCTCCTCAAGCTCTTGTGAAATTGATTTCTCAAACTCAAACTTTCAAATGCTTAAAAGCTTCTTAAACACACTTAAACCAAACTAAAACCCTTATTAAAACTCTTTTAAACTTGGTTAAAAACTCTCTTGGATGATAGAAAATAGTTATGGCAAAGGGGTATATATAGGCTTGAAGAAACCAACCCCAAAAACCCCAAAAAAATATTAAAAAACAAAAATCAGCAACTAGCCGTTACTGTGTAACGGTCGACTTCTACAGTAACTTCGGTCGGCCGGTACGGTCAACCGTGAGCCATATGCAAAGCTGAGTAACTTCCAGAGAGTTTGGTGGTCGACCGTGGCGGTCGATCGCGGGTACTGTAGCACTATGTTTCAGTTTTGTAAAATCAATTAAAAATAGTAAAACAGCTCCAAAAAATATGAAATTTTGTGAGAAGGTTAGAGACATGTAGAACAACATGTTAGAGAAATAATTTCTGAAAAATCATTTCCCAGTTGAGAGAAATAAATGTTTGAACACAGATTTACAGTTTCTGAAAAACTGCTGACATACACGATTTTGTAAAATCAATTGGGCACAGTAAATCAACTCCAAAAATAGTAAAATTTTGAGAAAAGTTTTTAAACATGTAGATAAACATGTCAAAGAAAGAATTTCTTGAATACCACTTTCCATTTATGAAAACTCATCTATTTTGTAAAACATGCACGAACATGTGCACGAACAAAAACATGATTTTGTAAATTCCATTAAACATAACAAATCAATTCCAAACTTGATGAAACTTTGCGAAATGTTTATAAACATGAAAACAAACATGTTAGAAAAAGAATTTCTCAAATTGAATTTCCATTTGTGAAAACTTATGTATTTTGCAAGTGTGTCCAAAGCATGAAAACTCAAAACCATGCATGTATATATATAACTATATATATACATAGAAACCAAATATGTGTGTATATATGATATTGAGCTTAAGGTATTTAACACACATAATATAAAACCTAAACTAAGTTACCCAAGATAGATCTTGATTTTCAATAAGCTCTTCTTGGTAATCTCGCGGATGAAGCTTGAACTTGATATTTAACTTTGAATTGCAAGGCTTCACTCCACTATTCCTCTAACCTCCATTGGATATGATCGTTGAAGCTCTATTTCATCCATCCTCCAACTCGTTGTTTGCCTAGAATAAATACGAAAACACAAACACTAGACAAACAACATTAGAAGTAAATTATTTGTTAAACATCATCAAAACAAAGAGGCCAACAATCTCCCCCTTTTTGATGATGACAAACAATTTACAAAAAGAAATATAAGCATAGGTGAGTATAAAAATATATATATATATATATATGGGGATTGCTCCCCCTATCAAAATGCCATATAGAGTATATGAAATAAAGATCATGGTAAACATATGTGAGCAAGCATAGATGCTAAAAGCAACTCACATACAAAAGGATAATGAGAACACATATAAATATATAAGTATGAAAAATCATATCAAAGAGTATAAAAACCATGTATAAAAGTAAATTTATGAAATCAAAAGAAAAGGAATATGAGAATCATGCAAAATATTTTCAAATGAAAATCAACCAAATGAAATCATAAATTAAGATTTGAGTCCAAAACCAATGTTTGATCAATAAAGAAAAATTTTCTTTGTATAACTTGATCAAATCACTCATAGAATACATTATAAGGCACGAATAGATGATCCATGAGCACAAACATATAAATATCATCATATAAGTGAAATATAATGAATTCAAAGTAATAAATCAAAACAAACTCTTTGACAAAAGAATTTCAAGAGAGGCAACAATATATCAAGCTCTTAAGCTTGTATCAACCCATATAAACATTTAAGCATCCGGTAAACATGATTTGGGAATAAACACCCAATAAATCCGGGGGGTTACATAAATACAAACCTTTCATCAAAACAAAAATAATAATCATGAAAACAAAAGAATTTGATCAAAGAAAATTTGTTTTTATAACCAAAAGATTTTAAGATATGATTTTCAAAACCAAGAAAAGGAAAAATAAAAACATTAAAATTCTTGGTTTAAAATCAAATTTGTTTTGGTACCCAAGTATTCTTGGTACCAAAAGGTTTAGGGACATGACCCCTATCAAAAAAGCTCAAAGCCCTAGGGTTATGAATCCTCTTGGGCATATGTGGTGCACGTGATCGTTCATAGCAATAATCACTCAAATGACCATTCCGATTGCAATATGTACAATGGAAAAGAACCATTTTCTTATGTTGACCATTAAAAGGTGCACGTGAAACATTTGCAAATAAGGGTAGATTATTGGAAGCTTTTTGTAAACGTGAAACAATATCAAAACAAAACTTTCCTAGGTGGCCATGTTTACCACAAACATTACATTTATAAACATGTGGTCTACTAGAAATATTTGGCAAATGAGATTTATTTTTCAAATCAAAACAATATTTGGCCAAATGACCAAAACGACCACAAAGATCACATGAATACACATGAGCATGCATATGATGAACTTTATGAGAGTGTGCATGTGCATATGCATGTGATGAAGAAGCCTTATGAGATGCACAAGAAACATTAGTCTTGGAGGATTTATGTGCATAATAGCAAAACTTAGCTAAATGGCCTTTACGACCGCAAATAGAACATTTATAAGCTTTGCTATACAAGTGTGCAAAGTGTACGGGTTTAGAAGTTATAGTACAAGACTTTGCACCCAAGTTCATAAGTTTCTTATTATCTACAATGCATGTTTTAAGGGTTGAATCTAAAGATGATATGCGTTCTTTAACATGATCCAACTCATTTTTAGGCATACAAGCATTGGAAATAGAAGTAGATAAAACATGATCATATTTAAATGAATTAAACTCATTTCTAATTATTTCTACTTCTATCACGACATTATTATTAGCATGAGTTAAGCTAGTAATAGATGAAGTTAATTTTTTATTTTCAAAACTTAGCATGTCATTTTTTTCTTTAAGCATAGTATTTTCTTGTTCAATGACATCAAATTTAGACACTAGCAACTCATGATCGGATTTTAATTCTACATGCTTGCTTTTAAGATCAATAAAATTATTTTGCAATTTTGTATAGGCATGAGATAATCTTTCATATGCACAAGCGAGTTCATCAATAGATAAATCATTATCGGAATCAGAATCGCTTACTACACAAGAGTTATCCTCTTGTGGCTGTGTGCATGATGCTCCACATGAACTTGAAGAAGAATTCTCCAAAGCTTGTCGGATTGCCTCCAAGTCCCCTTGATGTGCTTCAATAAATTTCCAAAGTTTGTAAGCACTATCAAAATGAACAAATTTGTTAGAAAAGGATGAGTCAAAAGCATCAAGCAAAAATTCTAACAAAAGCTTGTTCATTGAAAAGGATGAGTCAAAAACATTTCTCCAATGTGGGCACAATATAAGCACAATTAATAACTTCCCATAAGTCGTATAAGCACAATCAATAACTTCCCACAAGTCAATATTTCTAGATTCAACAAATAGTTTAAATCTAGAAGCCCATTGTGCATAGGAAAAATTAATGAATTTAGGAGCAATATTTGATTCATAGCCTAAACGAAATATATTCATATTCATGATATATATGTGAAAATATGCAAGTAAGACAAAAGTAATCATAATTAGATTAGCACAAATAAGATAACTTGGATCTTTAACTCAAGGAGATTAGTCCTTAAATCAACGAGCACCAAGCTCTGATACCAATTGTTAGACCCTAGAGGGGGGGTGGGGTGGTTAGGGTCTTATACTAATCTAATCCGATTTAAATGCCAATTAAAAACTAATTAACAAGTTATCCTAGCAAGTGTGAAATACAACAATATATATGAGCTAGGATAAGCAATATGAACAATGTGATATATCCTATATGATGAATATATATATGCAAGGATATATAAACTAACACAAGATGATATATCCTACCAAAGAGATATACAATATGATATATGCAAGGATATGAAAACTAACACAATGGTGATATAATTAAACTACAAATGTGATAGTGCAAAATAAACAATGCAAACACATAATATGATCACGGAGTTCGGACCTTTCGTCCTACGTCTCCGCTCCCCACTCTCGGGGAGAAATCCACTATCACAACCGGGTTTTCTACGTTCACCCGAATAACGTTTACACCTCACACTCGGTTTTCTAGCTAACCGAAAACTTCACAACAACACACTATTGTAATCCCACTCTACACCCACTAAGTGTTGGAACTTCGGTTCCAACCTCTCCCTAGGTTCGTCAACCGACGCCACTCCTCTTGGGACGATCCCCGACTCTCGCCACACACTTCTCTCGGTGTACACATGTATTACAAAGTGAATCTCACAATAAGGCTCAATACAATAAATGTTTGTTCTCTACTATGGATGAGAATACAATGAAAGCTCACACTCAATTGTTACAACTCTCACCAACCCAAAATATATTATGAATGTAAATACAATAAGCTCAAGTGGGTGTGTGTAACAATGAGATAAAATTAAATCTAACTCAAATAGCAAACTAGCAATAATAAGAATATGAAAATCAATAATAAAATTGCTAGAGAGAAGAGTTAGAAAACTTCTCAATAGATCAAGAGGTAGAAGGAGAATAGTTGGTGTTCGCGGGAAAATTCGTTGCTTCCTTTGTTATTGATTCCATTGTCATCTTGAGTTACAACTTTTTGAGTTACAAAAGATCCGGTCTTTTATTAAGATCTCTGTTACATATGGAATAATCAAAGAAAATAACAAAGATACAAACCTTTTCTCCTTATTGTTCGAACGAATCCGTGCCAGATCCTTTTACTGGTTCTTTCTTCGTCTTTTGTTCGTTGGGTTCGTTTTGCTGCCACGTTGGGTTATCCGTTGGTACCACGCCTGGAGATCTTATTGATCCGATTGTCAGATTCTAAGCCAGATTACGACGCGGTATTTATTTTCCACTAAAGGAAATTCAATAGCAGCGATGGACTTTTATTTCACCTAAGCGAAACAAGCGTCAATGTCTGCGGCGCGATCTGTAAGCCAAGCTTAGATCCGTAGTACGTCCTGCCTATCATCTTTAGATCCGGGTCTCGCTTCACACTGCCTTTTTTTGGCGTTGCACTGGATTCTGTCTGAGCACCAGGCTATTGGTCCAAGTATGTGAGCCCTCGGTAAGCTCTCTCTAAACGCTCTAATCTTTTTTTAAGTTTCTGAGTCTTGAATCCGGCCAGAGGCTTCGCTCTCAACAATTCTCCAACCTTTCAAAATGCAAGAACCCTCTTGGCCTATTTTATATAGGCTCTCGTCACTGTGCCGTGCCCGTGTGCAACGTTCTCATGGCAGAACCTCACAGCGTTCGGAACTCCAAGGTGGCCCCGGCTCATTGCAGCTCACTCCTTCGAGAGTGCGCCTTCTGGCCACCCCAGGGCGTGCTATGCGGCCTTGTCGCTGAGCCACTCCAGTGTTGGCTCGGCGTCGTGTTTGTGCCCGACGCCACTTTTGAGATATGGTCTCCGGTTTCCGGCCAGCCCCTCTCCTCGTGGTGTTGTTCGTTTCCGTCATTTTCTCGTTTGGTTCCGTTCGCTGCTTCGTTGTTTGATCTTCGGACTTCGACTTTTCGGTTGTGTTGCCTGTTGTGGGTGATGACCTGGGAAACGACGTCTCGTTGAACTTGATTCCAGATTTGCGCAGTAAGTCGCGATATGTCGGAATGATCTGTGATCTTTCGTCATCGTGCATTTCGTCGAGTTCGCTCTTGGTTGGATGACTCGGTGACTCCCCGAACTCGTTGGCTTGGATTCTGCATGCGCCCAGTTGCTGATGCATTCCAGATACGGGACCGTCGCGAGTTGTGACTTCGTCGCCTCGTAACTGCGTCATCGCGTATAGCTTCTTCCCGGGTTTGCGGGCCTAACGTCTTGCTGGGGGGCATACGTCGACCGATGGTCCTTTTGTTGAATCGGCGTCGTCGACTACTCAAGCGGGACCTTATTAGGCAATTTTATATGCCTACAGATACCCCTCCAAAGTATTCGAGTCTGTTCTTTTATAGAAGAGTCTGAATGGAATACTTTGGATGAATAGATCGTGCCCCACCTTCAGTCGGTTGTAACAGCGACCTTGGAATGATCTCCTTCTTGATTCCTGTCAATCTTCCAGGTATTCGGTGCTTGTCGAATATCGTAAGATCCGGTGCTGCATTTATTGTCTGACCGTTGTCGGAATTTTAAACTTTGAAGTCGATTCCTGATTTTTGATCTTTAGCTTGCCATCGATTGTTGGCGTCGAGTCTTTATTTGCAACGCGTTGTCCGGCGTAGTGTTGTTGAGTTATTCTTAAGAATATTTTTAGAAAAATACTCTCCAGAAACTTCTCAACTAAAATTAGAGAATAGTTTATACTCATATACTTTATTGGAGTTCTTTCTGTGCTCAAATGAGCTGAACCGGCTTAAAATGAGCCAAAAAAGGCAGTAAATCGGCTCAAAAAATCCTTCGACTCTTCCGAACAGTAAATCGGCTCAAAAAATCCTTCGACTCTTCCGAACAAATGGGAGAGGAGTGAGTGAATGATGGACTGAACCGTCGCTCGATTTGAAGTCATTTCGATGCTCGGTTCGGCTTCAATTTAGCTTCCGGTCCGAACCCGGTCCGGTCCGGTTCGGTTCGGTTTGGTCTAAACCCGGTCCACCCTATATAAAAGGGGGTCTTTTTTTTTTCTTTTTCTTTACCTAGGGCCGGCCATCTCCTCTGCCTCTTTTTTGAATTTCTCTTCCCTCGAGCCTCCATTCTCCCTCAAAACTCGATATTCGTCTTAGATTCATCCTTCCTTTTGATCCTTGACTGAGAAATCCCTTGACTTCCATTTTTGGAATTTCTCTCAGGCCCCTCGAGCGCGTGGTTCGAGCACTTTTCAAGATCTAATCTTTATTGGATCTTCGAGCTTCCCCTCAGGTATATCTCCATAATTTTAGCATTTTTTATGCTTAATTTAATTTATGAACTCGTGGGGTTGCGTGCGAGGGTTAGGATTATGATTCGTCGCCTCGAGCTTATCTTTCAGGGGGTAAAAATGTGATTTTTTTCTAGATCTGACCTCTTGATTTTCTTTGTAGGTCACTATGTCGCGAGTTTCGAGAGGTCGTTCCCCTGCGGCACCGGCTGATGGCCTGTTTTCCTCATATGCTGGTGAGCTATTTTTGACCTTTTCGAAAATTTACGAATTAGTCCTCTTTTTTCTGGAAATTTGCAAATTGGTCCTTTTTACCCCACGTTGTTCTCCTTGGTGAGGCAATCGGGAAGAGCCTTGATTCTCCTTGGTGAGGATTGACGCTTTTATGGAAATTTTGCAAATTAACCCTCTTTTTTCTGAACATTTGCAAATTGGTCCTTTTTAACCCCACGTTGTTCTCCTTGGTGAGGCAATCGGGAAGAGCCTTGATTCTCCTTGGTGAGGATCGACGCTTTAAAGATGGGTTTTGCTTGGTCAAAACCATATCTCAAAATAAAGGGGGCGTTTTGACGCTGCATCGTGCTTTATAAGGCAGGGATATATTGTCGATATACCCTATCTTATAAACGCACAATGTGGCCAAATCGTCTCACCCTTTATAAGGCAGTGACTCTATCTTACCCATTCGTAGGATGAGTTCAACTTCCTTTTATAATTGAGACTAACAAATGTTTAAAATATCTGAAATTAACAAACACTTAACTGCTTGTTTTCAGTGGAATATCCTTCCGGAGATTTTTCATCGCATGCGGTGAATGGACGTCGTGACGAATATTATTCGACGTCTGATGACTTTTCGCCCATTCCGCTTACTTCTCAGTTTGGTCCGGGCACGTCGCCGGAAGTTGCTCAAGTGGTGAGGGAAGGTGGACATCAAGCCCTTCGCCAACTGATCACAGATGCGCCTCTCGTGAAGGATGCCAGTTCCGTTCAGTCTCTTAGGAAGACTGACTTCTTGTTTGGCGACTCTACCAGAGATCCCGATGCAGCACTTATTGAAGCTGAGCAGTGGCTTTACAAGACTGGCAGTCGTTTCATGTATTTGCCGAAGATTCCTCGACACCGTTCTTTGACTGAGCTCAGGCGCCAGGCTGTGAAACGGGAGATGTCGTGGCATTTGATAGAGGAGCATGAGAGCGTCCACTGCGGCTATATTACTCATCAGGCAGTTCCTGGTTCGAGCAGGGATCACATTGTTGGACTGCGTCCTGGAGTACTGGGGCTAGATACTCCGCCTCGCAATGAGTTCCTCACCACTGCTTCTACTTTGAGGAATCGCCTCGCTATCTTAGGACGGGAGATGCCTGCACCGCGCCACAGATTCTATGGTTGGGTCCATTCTTTGGACAGGTTTTGGTGGGCTCGTATGACGAAGTATGTCTTGAGCCGATGGAGCGAGGAGTTACATGCTTGCGGCCTTTATGCAGCCATTCGGGCCACCATGCATGGTTTGCCTACAAGCGCGAAGCATTTCTTTGCCCTATGCGAGCTTTATAATCCAGATTCCAACACTTTTCTGACCAGGCACGGAGAGTTGGGCTTGGCTCTTCATGAGATGCACAAGATTTCTGGCTTGCCCATGGGACAGATGCTATACCAGGAGTACTTTCCCTCCAACCATGAGTTGAGTCAGCTGAAGGATCGCATGCCCGACCGCTACGAGACCTTATGGGACCTCACTTGTCATTATCACATTGCTTTGGCGCAGTCTAAGCCCCTAGCGAAGAGGACCAAAGCAAATGTGAGCCTGAAGCAGTTCGCATCATATTTGTTCAGGAATCTGGAGAGCCATTCTGGCCAATCTATTTGTGAACTGGCACCGCTGACTCCTTCAGAGGTTAATGAGCTGCTGAAGAAGACTAACGCCCAATCCTATACCATTAGCAGTCCTGAGAGTGGCTTTCCTGCAGGGACTAAATTCAGATCGTTCTTATATCATGCGACCGCACCGATTCGTCCGATGACTCTCCTTGCCGGTTATCTCGCCATCTGGTTGAAGAAATGTGTGGTCCCGTATCAGTCTGGTGACGCTCTGCCACTGGAAGTGCTCTATCCTGCAGTTCAGCTTGCCTACAAGAAGGAACTTTCGCTTCTTCCGGTGATGGTTGCTAACATTCATCGAGGGCTTCGGCAGATTTCTGGTGCTTTTACACGGAGAGATGATGATAAACCGACTCAGATTCCTACCATTAAGGTGGAGCTTCCGTATATTTATTTGATGGCTTGGTTCGTCCTTCATCGTTCCGATGTGATGTCGGTACCGAATGCCATAGACCAGTCTGTTCCCTTTCTACAGCTGCTTGAGAATGGCGAGTGGGAGGGCCGAGGATTCCCCGATATCAGGCGTCAGCTACAAGTCCACAAGTGCTGGGCATTCTCCACTTGCTTCCCACAGTTCTCCAGCCGGTACGGCGAGTGTTTGATTGATGAGGAGAAGCCGAGGGAGTATAGGACTTATTTGGATATGGGCTGCTTTAATTGGCTAGTGAACATTAGGCCGGGTTACCTGACTTTCCGGGTGGGGAATCAGTGCTTCATAGAGCCGTATCTACCTTGCCGATTCGCCCGCTAGTTCGGTTATGACCAGCTTTATGTTGGGAACCCGCGCCAGCAGCTTCGGGCTCATGGAGGTCTGGTGGACGGTCTTCGTGCATGGTTGTGGACCGTGACTGGCTGCACTGGTGCTAGGTTCAGTCTCCCAGGTACTGAGCGGCAGTTGAACCTCACTTTCTTGAGCTGCAAGTGGTTGCTAGCAGCTAATAAGACTGTCCCTGTGAAGCCTATCGAAGAGTTGATGGCCGAAGAAGCCTCTCAGATTGATTCTCGTGCGATCCGGGACGGTGCTCGGTCACAGAGGGCTCAGGGCAAGACCCGCCGACTTGATGCAGAAGGTCACAGGGCCTTTAGTTCTGCTGGAGAGGCCTCAGGCGGAGACCCTGAAGACTACGAGGCAGATTTGGAGCAAGGTTAGTCACCTATCTTTCTTTTTCTCTGCATTTCCAAATTGCTATTCCTGACCACTATTCGATATTTCAGGGACAGCGACCAACAGTGACGACGAATTCCGTCCTTTTACCCGGGCAAGACCTTCGATTGCTGTCCGTGCTGATAGGCGGAAAAGATTAGCCCACAAGCCGCATGCAAATTCACGAGCATCTGAGATGGACTTGGCTGATGAGGATCCTGTTAGTGACGGAGGTAACGTCTATTCTATAGATCATTTTCTTGATCGTTTAGAACTTCTGGCTCATGCTTTCCCATCCTATGCAGGATATCGTGAGGAAGGCGAGATGAGTCCCGATGATTGTGCATCTCCTGGTGAGCCTGACTCACCGCACCAGGTAGAAAAGCCTGCAGAGACCGCCCATGTTGGGGAGTCTGTCAATGAAGGACCCAGTTCGGTGATTCCAGGTACATCTTCAAGAGGTAACTTGCTTCTATCGGCCATAGTTTCCTTCCTCCTCCTTCATACTTATATCTTTTTGTGTCAGATTTTTCGATTGATGATTTCGATGGGGAAGGCCTGCCTATGGACACTTCTATGTTCAACTTCATGTATGACTCTCCTCAGATTGATGGCCAGCCGCCTCAGGATATGTTTCCTGAGTCTGTACTCCCTCAGACTCCCGGGAACGGTTATTTTGAAGGTGCGTGCCTCTTCTCAAGCTAACTATAGGACTAGCCAATTCCTTGACTAATGCAACTATAAAATGATGTTTCTGTTTTGTGTCTAACAGGAGCTTTCGCTGAGGCTGACCCTGTTGAGCCGGCTGTGCGACCAACTCCACCAGTCGATGCAGCTACAGTCCTTACATCTCCACCACCCCCAGTGACTCGAGGGGGAGGAGGTATAATTTAATTAACTGAGCAAAGCCATTCATTTCCTTATTGAGGCTTTTGACGAATTTCTCTTCTTTGTGTAGGGCTTCCTTCTCAGCTTCATGTCCTCGTTAAGGAGTTGTTATCGGGGAATGACCCTGAGAAGATCATCATCAGCGTAGAAGTCCGCTCTTATTTCTCCTCCCTGACTGCTATAATTGGCAAACTCCTCCACGACGGACTTTCTCTTCGCCAATTTAAGCCCTACCTCGATTCCAAGATAAATTTGATTAGGGACATAGGATGTCCGGATCTGGCGACGGCTATGGTTGATGACCTTGATCGCTTAGAGCGTGAGCTTCAGATGTTTCATGAGCTCCGGGATACAGGTGCCTCTTCATTCGTTGCTGCCGAGTTGGATGCTCGCTTACAGACATGGCGCAGTACTCGGATGGTTGCCGAGCTCGAGATTCAGGTGCAGCGGGGCCGCATAGATCGAGTTGAGGCTGATCTTGCCACTAGATCATCTTCCCTTGAGGAGCTTGATTCTCAGATAGATCAGCTCCGACGAGAACTCCGTGAGAAGGAAGACACAAAGATGCAAAATCAGCAAGCACATGCTGCTTTATCTGATGAGCTGAAGTCCTTGAAGCAGACACTGGCTGAGACAGAGGAGGTTGCTGTGAGGACTTTAGCCGCGAACGAAGAGTCTGTCAGAGCTGAGTTGCAGGAGGAGCTTAGACGCTCTTATGATGAGAAGCTGTCTGAATTCAGTCAGCAGGTTCTTAGCCATGGGCTTGATGTATGATTTTATTTGCTGAAAACCTTGACATTTGATTCTCTTTAATGGAACTGATTTATCTTTATCTTTATTATGATTCCTCACTTCGTTTGAAATGATTGACCATAATACTCATGGAATTTTTGGCAAACCCCCAGCCTTCAACGGGTTTGATTAGCCTTTACCGACTACCGTTTGAGTCGGGCTAGCATGCGGATTGTCGGAATCCGTTCCGCATGTAACGTTGTGCTAAGGGAATGAACTCCCTTAGACTTCGTGCTATGATGTCGAATACATAGACTTCGCCATTGTTACGGGAATAGGCTACCCGGCGACACGTGTTAGGTGTTGACTTTAGGATTTTTGGCTAACCCCCAGCCTTCAACGGGTTTGATTAGCCTTTACCGACTACCGTTTGAGTCGGGCTAGCATGCGGATTGTCTAACTCCGTTCGCATGTAACGTTGTGCTAAGAGAATGAATTCTCTTAGACTTCGTGCTATGATGTCGAATACATAGACTTCGCCATTGTTACGGGAATAGGCTACCCGGCGACACGTGTTAGGTGTTGACTTTAGGATTTTTGGCTAACCCCCAGCCTTCAACGGGTTTGATTAGCCTTTACCGACTACCGTTTGAGTCGGGCTAGCATGCGGATTGTCTAAATCCGTTCCGCATGTAACGTTGTGCTAAGGGAATGAACTCCCTTAGACTTCGTGCTATGATGTCGAATACATAGACTTCGCCATTGTTACGGGAATAGGCTACCCGGCGACACGTGTTAGGTGTTGACTTTAGGATTTTTGGCTAACCCCCAGCCTTCAACGGGTTTGATTAGCCTTTACCGACTACCGTTTGAGTCGGGCTAGCATGCGGATTATCGGAATCCGTTCCGCATGTAACGTTGTGCTAAGGGAATGAACTCCCTTAGACTTCGTGCTATGATGTCGAATACATAGACTTCGCCATTGTTACGGGAATAGGCTACCCGGCAACACGTGTTAGGTGTTGACTTTATCCCTACTTAGGCTTCGGGATAAAATACCCCAGAATCGGACTCTGGTGTCTTTTTGTTCGGAAAAAGACTAAACCGGCGACGCGTGTTAGGCGTCGGCATATCCCTTCTTAGGATTCAGGATGACATTCCCCATGCGTGTAAGGCATGGATTTTGGTGTTATTAATAACAGCCTGCCGCAATGTTGAATATGCGGGCGAGTGTTCTTTTCAACGGTTAAGAACTAACCGGCAGCGCGGGTTAGGCGCAGACTTATCCTTGCTTAGGTTTCAGGATAAAATACCCCAGAATCAGACTCTGGTGTCTTTTTGTGCGGAAAAAGACTAAACCGGCAGCGCGTGTTAGGCGCAGACTTATCCCTGCTTAGGATTCGGGATAAACTTCCTAGGATGAATCCTAAATTGACAAATTTCGGAAAAGATCGATGCGGGAAAGGAAGAATTTTATATTCTATTTCCCGGTCTTCTTTTAGGGTGAAGGCGAACCCGAAAACAAGGAAGGAAGAATTTTATATTCTATTCCCTGATCCTGGAAAGGAAGAATTTTATATTCTATTTCCAGCGAAGAAGAAACTAGAAGTGGGGTGTCCACTCCGAGAATCTGGAAAATTTAGATAAACTTGCCTTTTATAGGATGAGTTATCTAAACTGAAAATGGGTTCTTCGTTTATCGAAGTGGAATTTTCAACTCCGGTTATAACCATGAACAAGGTTTAACCAAAGAGAAAAAGGGAAGGAGTTCTTTCGTTTATCGAAAAGGGACTCCGAACTGAAAGTGGACCTCTTGCTCATGGAGAGAATCAAGAGGGCCAGAAAAACATTTTTGGTGGACTCACTGTCAATTGAAATTGATCAGTGAGGGATTTTGGTGGTGACAATGATTTTGGGTTATCCTCTAGAATATTAAGTGTAATATTCTTCGAGGAACTTCCCAGTAAATGAGTTATCCTGAATGTACTAGGGATAGTACTTTTTCAGGAACTTCCCATTTATTGGCATTAATTGCCTGGCGCCCTCTTGAGTAATCAGGCGATATGCGCCGTTTGAATAGACTGTGTCTATTACAAACGGTCCTTCCCATTTGGGTTCGAATTTACCTTTCTTCTTGGAGGTGAGAATTATTGGTCGGCGAGCAGCGAGGACCAGATCTCCTTCCTTGAAGCTTCTCTGTCGGACTCTTTTGTTAAAAGCCCTTGACATCCTGGCTTGGTAAAACTCGATGTGTTGTTGAGCCTCCAAACGCTTTTCATCCAGCCTCTCGAGCTCTTCGAGACGCTTCTGATGTTGTTCCTCCGTCGTCATCTCCGTTGCGAGGGCGATCCGAAGGGACGGAATCTGAATTTCCAGCGGTAGCACAGCTTCACATCCGTATACCAGCGAATACGGGGTAGCTCCCGTAGGCGTGCGTATGGTGGTGCGATAAGCCCAGAGTGCTTCACCGAGTTTATCGTCCCAGTCTCGTTTATTGGTCTTCACGAGCTTTGACAAGATCTTGATGATCGTCTTGTTAAACGCCTCCGCTAATCCATTCGCGGCGGGGTAGTAAGCTGTCGACGAAACATCTTCGATTTTGAACTTGTCGCAGAATCTGACGAAGGCATTGCTTATGAACTGTGGACCGTTGTCATGAATGATCCTTCTTGGCACGCCGTGTCGGTAAATGACATGATGCTTGATGAAATTGATGACGTTGTTCGTCTTCACTTCTCTAAGCGGAATCGCTTCAGCCCACTTTGAGAAATAATCTGTGATCGCGAGGATGAACCGATCACCTTTGACTGAAGGGGGAAAAATAGGACCGACTATGTCCATGCCCCAAGTCTCGAACGGCCAAGACGTGGTTGACGTGTGCAACTGCTCTGGCGGTTGATGCATATAATTCGCATGTATCTGGCAAGCGTGGCATTCTCGTGCGTATTCGATTGCGTCACGAACCATCGTTGGCCAGAAATATCCCATCCTCCTGATGCGATCATACAGTTTAGGACCGGGCTGATGCGCACCACATTCTCCTTCGTGTGCTTCCTTAAGAACTTCCTTTGCTTCTCTGTTCGAAAGGCATCGGAGTAAAAGACCGTCGTACCCTCTACGGTATAATGTATGGGTTTCAGTATTATAGAAGAATCTTGGAGCTCTTCGGCGGATTGATTCCTTTTCTTTTACATCCTCTGGCAAGATACCATATTGGACGTAGTCGATGATAGGAAAACGCCAATCTCGGGACTCAGACCCAATTTGAGTTGAATTCACCTCTTTGGCGTTCACGTTTCTATCCTCTTCTTCTTCAATCTCCGTACTGTATATGGGTACGCAGAGTTGATGCGTCCGTACTGTGACTAACAGCTCAGCTTCGGGAGGCTGTGCCAGTGATACTGCTAGTGCCGCCAGTGCGTCTGCATAAGCGTTCTGGAGACGAGGGATGTATTCAATAAAGAATTCTTCGAAAGATTCTGCCATTTTGATGGCTTCCTGGTGGTACGGGATCAGGTCTTGATTCCTGACTTCATACTCACCGCGAACTTGGTTGACTATCAATTGCGAATCTCCAAAAGCTTCGAGATATTCGACCCCCAGCTCTTTGGCGAAACTGAGTCCAATGAGAAGCGCGTTGTATTCGGCAACATTATTGGAGCACGGACTAGTCAACGAATAAGCCCGAGGCATCACGTGCTTTCCAGGGGAGATTAAGACGACTCCAACTCCAGAGGAAACTGTAGGACATCCCGGGGTTATTACTCTATTAACTGCCCTTGAGGCACCATCGAAGTATAATTGCCATACTTGTTGGTGTGATGTGGTGTTAACCTCGTGGGTTTCATCCGGCAAGTCATCATATACTTCTGCCGTATCTGTGGTCGGGTTTGCCGCCAAAAGGTCACAAATCGCCTGTCCTTTTATCGACTTCTGCTGCTTGAAGTGCAAATCGTATTGGGACAAGAGAAGGGCCCACTTCGCTAGACGCCAATTCATAGAGGCCGGTTGCGTCATAAACACCCGTACTGGATTAACGTTGGAGATAACGTAGATCGTCTGTCCCACTAGGTAATGCCGCATCTTTTGCATCGCAAATACCAATGCAAGGCATTCTTTCTCAATCATCGGATATCGAGACTCAGCGCCTACCAAGGTCCGACTGAGGTAATAAACTGCCTGTTCGTGACCGTTATCATCGTCTTGCGCTAGTAAGGCACTTATCGAGTGGTTCATCGCCTTGAGATAAATCAAGAACGGTTTACCAGATTTCGGTGCAACGAGAACAGGAGGGTTCGCCAGATATGTTTTGATATCTTCGAACGCTTTTTGGCAGGCATCATCCCAGATGAATGATACTCCTTTCTTGTTCAGCTTAGAGAACGGTTGGCACTTCCCAGAAAGATTTGAGATGAAACGCCGGATATAAGCTAAACGCCCTTGCAATCCTCTGAGTTCTCTCAGATTCCTCGGGGGCTGCAATTCATGTATCGCCTTCACCTTATCAGGATCGATATGTATACCCTTAGTGGTGACGACGAACCCAAGAAATTTTCCGCTGGACATTCCAAGAAATGATTTAGTGGGGTTCATCTTCAACTGATGACTCCTCATGAGATCGAACATTGTCTTCAAATCCTTGATGTGATCTTCCTTGTTGCGGCTTTTCACAACCAAATCATCAACGTAACATTCGACTGTTTTCCTGAGATGTTCTTGGAAAATCTTAGTCATCGCTCGCTGGTATGTGGCACCGGCATTCTTCAGGCCGAAAGGCATCACCGTATAGCAGAAAACGCCGAGGGGTGTTCTAAACGCCGTATGCTTCTCATCCTCTGGATGCATCTTGATCTGGTTATATCCCGAAAATCCATCCATGAAGGACATCCTCTCAAATCCACATGTATTGTCGATAATGACATCCGTGATCGGGAGAGGGAAATCGTCTTTCGGACATGCTTCATTCAGGTTCCTGAAGTCGATGCAAATCCTGATTTTGCCATTCTTCTTCATGACGGGAACGATGTTGGCTAACCAGTCTGGATGTTGTTCCTCTCGGATAAATCCTGATTCGATCAACTTCTTAACCTCTGCCTCAATGGCTTCCATAATCTGCGGACGAAACCGTCTTTGCTGTTGCTTGACAGGTTTGGCATCCGGCTTGATATCGAGGCGGTGCATTGCGACATTGGGGTCGAGCCCTGGCATGTCTTCATAATTCCATGCGAAGACGTCGATATATTCCCTGATGAGAGCAATCAATTCCTCCTTCTCATCTGGGGGAAGACTGTCGCTGATGAATATAGGCTTTGGGTTAGCTTCATCACCCATGTTAATCTGGACTATTTTATCTTCAGTGGGTGGTTCTCTTTGCTCGAACCTATCGCCATACTGCATATTCAGATGGTGAACCCACGGGTCTTCCCATGTTGGCATTTGATCGTCGTCTTCCATGGTGGATGGATCAGCTGTAGTCATGTTCGCCATTAGGGTTTTGAAAACTTCTCCCAGACTTGTATCGGAGTCCCACTCTGAAGCATCGGGAGAGTATCCCTTCTTGGCTTTGTTAGCAATTTGATCGATAATTTGCCAACCACATTCGTCATCTGATGAAACATAACCTAAGCCTCGCCCATATTTATAATAATCCTCAGGTTTACCTTTTGGTACATATACTGCTTTGGCTGGATTACGAGGACCTCGATCGAAGTATAAACCTTCTCCGAGTGTGAAATCGTAGCCCTGCTTTTCCATGAGCTTGCGCGCTTCTGGACTATACTTGGATAGATGTCGACCAGGTTTGTCATCATCTTCGTCTTCACTTAGGAAATGATCTGGTAACGGAGAGCTTTTTCCTTTACCGTAAATCACTTCTTTAGCACCTCTTACTTTGTTCGGGATGACCATGGTTGTTCCGAAAGAATGCTGGAGGTGTTCCTTCGTTACATAGGATGATCGGATCGGCATATACAACTCAGGATTGTCGTACAGCTCTTTTATCACATCATCAAGAGACAAGGAGTACTCTAAATCATCTTTTATTGCAATATCGGCAAGTTGCCAGTTACAACCTCCATCTGACGATTGTTCATCGTCAAGATTGATTACAAAGGGTACAATGTCATTTAAAACAAAACCGCCATTGTAATCGAATCCGGCTTCAGAATCAGCTTCTTCTCCGCTGTCTGTGCCCTGGGCCGATGGTTCAGTATCGGATTCGTTACCATAAAGGAGAGAATCGGTGAAATAATTCTCATACCCCTTGAATGGTTGCTTATCCGCGACCACCGTCCTAACCTCATTGTCAGTGTCGACATACTTCAAACACTGATGGAGAGTAGAGGGAATTATCACGTTACTATGGATCCAAGGCCGACCCAATAGTAAGTTGTACGAAGTCTCCGCATCGATCACATAACACGTGACTTCTGTCTTCAGATCTCCCATCTGGCACTTCACCCGGATCTTACCCAAGGGTCTTGACCCACTAGTGTTGAATCCATAAATAACAGTGCCTGTGGACGCCAACTTGCTTACTGGGATGCCGAGGAAATGCATCAATCGAAGCGGCATAATACTCACAGCAGAACCCGGATCCACTTGGATTCGGTTGACTTGGCTGGAGCCAATGTATCCGACGAAATATAACGGCCGATCGTGGTTCGAATTCTTCGTCTGCATATCTTCTTTGGTGAAAGTAATGCAGGGAAGGTTCTTAGTCGCTATGTTGCACTGTTGACTCAGCGGTTCTGGCTGTTCAGGTATCGGCTTGACTTGAGTCAGAAATACCTCTGCATTGGCCAAAGCTTCTTGTAGGGCCTCCCTGGTTTCTTTGGATAATCGCAGCAACTCATACAGCGTTATCCGTGCAGGAATGTTGGCTAATTGCGCCATAATGTCGAAGCTATGCGGAGTCTTCGAGCTTTCCGGTTTGTCTCTTCCAATTGGACGACTGAAACGAGACTGCTTCGGATTCTGTACCTCTTGGGGATTCTTCTCTTTTGGTTTATTCACCGGTTGTCGTAGAGCTTCTTTACCCGGTGTGGGACTTGCAATCACTCCCATCTCCGTGAGAGTTTTGGCTGGTCCCCGCTTGTTCACCCCCTGCTCACTAGGTGGCGGATAATTGTAGTGGTATTCATTTCCGCTCCGTGTCGCAAAAGCTTCTTGTTCTTCTTCAGAGAGCAGGAAAGTGGAGATTCTTTCGTCATCTTCCCCTGGGATAGCAGAGACTCCATAACAAGACTTCCCTTTTCCTTTAGACTTCCTCCCGGATGACGAACCGGCCCATTGTTCATCTCCAATCAGATCTGGATGAACCCAAAGGATTTCGCCATTTGGGGTTGTGTGCGGCACAAGTCCCTTTTGGCGCTGTCCGTGCGGATCGTCATTCACCGTCTTCATCCCGACTTTGGTGACGCGTTTTGGCTCGAACCAAGTTGTAGGCACCGACCCAAAACTGATTGACACTGCGTTGGCCCCCACATTCTTGGCTGGTTTCGGGAAATGTTGAGGGTTGCGGCGACCCCCAGCATGCTGAATTGTTTGGGACTTCTTCATTGGCCCCAACCGTTCTTGAACTGGAGCTTTGCCTCGTTCTTTGGGAAGTGGACCGAGGCGCTCCAAAACTGGCTTCCTCCTTCGGGATGATTCTGCGTGATCTCCCGGAGTGGTCATAGGAATTAACGGCGACTTTGGTTGACTCGCCGGAGTTTGACCTTGCTTAGAAGGCTGCGATGGTTGCTTTTTGGCCTGAGTCGCCACTTCAGACTTCGGCTTCCAGACTTGGCGGGTTGGTGGAGCTTGCGACGGGCTTCTTCAGCTTTAGCCCGCGCTTGCGCAGATAATGCGCGGCGCTTGCGGATACGTTCCTCCAGTGTCGAGCGGTCCCGTTTGACACGAACCCACTCCATTGTTGATGGCTTGGAGGAACCATCCTTCATTTGCTGTTGAGGCTGTTTGCCTCGTTTGTTCTTCAGATCCGCATGGTAACGGACCCCGTCAACAGACTCCATGGCCTTGGCGAACTGCTTCGCGAGGCGTTGGCGCTGCCTCTGGCGAGCTCTCTTAGAGAGAATCACCACGCCTTCGACGGCGGATTTGACCTGCTTCGAGGCCGGTAGGACTTCACCTGACGCAACTTCGGCGTCGAATGGGGTGAGGTTGTCGTTGGTGGCTTCAACTTCTTCGCACCAATAGACTTTTCTCCTGGAGGAGAACTTCTGGAATTTCTTGGACTTACGGGGGAGGTTGATCCAGACGAGGACACGTACTCCTCGTACTTCTGCTGGTCGAACTCATACTCGACCTCCTCCACGACCGGGATCGAGATCCGCGGCTGCGACGCTCCGATCTCAGCAGTGAGATCGGTGGCTCCCACTGTGGTCGCCAGATTGTTCGCTGGAAAATCAATAGATCAAGAGGTAGAAGGAGAATAGTTGGTGTTCGCGGGAAAAATCGTAGGTTCCTTTGTTATTGATTCCATTGTCATCTTGAGTTACAACTTTTTGAGTTACAAAAGATCCGGTCTTTTTATAAGATCCGGTTACAATGAAAATCAAAGAAAAATAAAAAGATTACAACTTTCTCCTTATTTGTCGAACGAATCGCAAGATCCTGTTTTACGGTCTCTTGCTTTGTGTGGGTTCTTTGCCTGCACCGGGGTTTATCCGTGGACCACCGAAGGAAATAATAGCCGGGGAGGATTGATTCACCAAGGAAACAATCGTCCAAGTCTCGGGATCTAAGACCAAGCTTAGATCCGGAGTACGTCTGCGTAGATCTGAGATCCGGTCCTCTCGAACACCTGCCTTTTTTGGCGTTGATGATCGCTGAGCACCAGATCTGGAAGAGTGAGTCCTCGAAGTCCCAAAGCTCTAATCTTTTTTAAGTTTTGAGTCTTGAATCCGGCAGAGCTTCGCCTCCAAAATTTCCAACCTTTCAAAATGAAGAACCCCTTGGCCTATTTATAGGCTCTCGTCACTGTGCCCGTGCCCGTGTGCACGTGTGGCCAGAACTCAAGCCGTCGGCCACCTCAAGGTGGCTCGGCTCACGCCGAGCCACCCTGAGGTGGCTCGGCAGCTTGGGCCGAGCCACCTTGAGGTGGCTCGGTTTCGGCCGAGCCCCTCCGGGTGTTGTTCGTTCCGTCATTTTCCGTTGTCCGGTTCTGTGCTTCGTTGTTGATCTGGACTTGATTCGGTTGTGTTTCTGTTGTGTGGTTGATTGACCTGGAAACGACTCGTTGACTTGATTCCAGATTTGGCAGTAAGTCGGGTTCCGGAATTGATCTTGATTCGATCGTGATTCGTCCGAGTTCGCTCTTGTTTGGATGACTCGGTGATTCCCCGAAACCGTTGGCTGGATTCCGCATGCGAGTGGATGCATTCCGATACTTGAGTGCGATTTGTTGACTTCGTCGCCTCGTTAACCTGCTCCATCGCGTATAGCTTGGCTTCGGTGTTTGCGGGCTAACGGTCTTGCTTGGATACGTCGCCCGATGGTCCTTTTGTTGAATCGGCGTCGTCGAGCTACTCAAGGGACCTATAGGTAATTTTATATGCCTACAGTTGGATGCCCAAACACTAATAGATGATCTCCTCAAGCTCTTGTGAAATTGATTTCTCAAACTCAAATTTCCAAATGCTTAAAAACTTCTTAAACATACTTAAACCAAACTAAAACCCTTGTTAAAACTCTTTTAAACTTGGTTAAAAACTCTCTTGGATGATAGAAAATAGTTATGGCAAAGGGGTATATATAGGCTTGAAGAAACCAACCACAAAAACCCCAAAAATTTAGCCGTTACTGTGTAACGGTTGGCTGTTACAGTAACTTCGGTCGACCTGTGCGGTCGACCGTGAGACATATACAAAGCTGAGTAACTTCCAGAGAGCTTGGCGGTCGACCGTGGGTACTGTAGCACTGCATTTCAGTTTTGTAAAATCAATTAGAAATAGTAAAACAGCTCCAAAAAATATGAAATTTTGTGGAAAGGTTATAGACATGTATAATAACATGTTAGAGAAAGAATTTCTGAAAAATCATTTCCCATTTGAGAGACATAAATGTTTGAACACAGATTTACAGTTTCTGAAAAACCGCTGACATACACGATTTTGTAAAATTAATTGGGCACAGTAAATCAACTCCAAAAATAGTAAAATTTTGAGAGAACTTTCTAAACATGTAGGTAAACATGTAAAAGAAAGAATTTATTGAATAACACTTCCCATTTATGAAAACTCATCTATTTTGTAAAACATGCACGAACATGTGCACGAACAAAAACATGATTTTGTAAATTCCATTAAACATAACAAATCAATTCCAAACTTGATGAAACTTTACGAAATGTTTATAAACATAAAAACAAACATGTTAGAAAAAGAATTTCTCAAATTGAATTTTCATTTGTGAAAACTCATGTATTTTGCAAGTGTGTTCAAAGCATGAAAACTCAAAACCATGCATGTATATATATAACTATATATATACATAGAAACCAAATACGTGTGTATATATGATATTGAGCTTAAGGTATTTAACACACATAATATAAAATCTAAACTAAGTTACCCAAGCTAGATCTTGATCTTCAATAAGCTCTTCTTGGTAATCTCGCGGATGAAGCTTGAACTTAATCTTTAACTTTGAATTGCAAGGCTTCACTCCACTATTCCTCTAACCTCCATTGGATATGATCGTTGAAGCTCTATTCCATCCATTTTCCAACTCGTTGTTTGCCTAGAATAAATACGAAAATACAAACACTAGACAAACAACATTAGAAGTAAATTGTTTGTTAAACATCATCAAAACAAGAAGGCCAACACATTTGAAATGTTCAATAGTTATGTTAATGAAATATATCATTTCAAAAGATTTATGATCTTCACCACTTGCAATTATTTCGATAGACTTGAATTAGAATAACTAGATCCCATCATTGTAACACTAGCCACTACGTACTAAGAAATAGAGATGAATCCTGATAGAAGTTATAACTGAAGTAGATGAGCTAAATAAGCTCTGAATTACAAGATTTATCATATGAAATAGAGAAGGATCTTCAGATAAATAGGAATATCATGCTCATTAAAAGAAATAAACATCATTTAAAGACATGAGTAAATCTCCAATTACGTGAAATTGTCAAAGTTAGCTATAAACCAATTTTAGTCATTTCATACTAACAATTCATTCTACCAAGAAAAATATACATACTAGCATAAAAATATATTAATTAGTCATTTCATAGCTTGCTTTTATAATCCAGAACATAAACATATAGAATATAATAATATTACATTGCATAAATTCTCATAATTAAGATCCATGGTTTTTGGTATATGATCTTTTCTTAGGAGCATATTAGCCTCATGAGATATAACATTAAACTGGAATTTAATTATTAAAATTGTAAAGGGTATAAAATACTATGAATTCCTACAAATCACAAGATGAAAACATAAGATTGCGATGAGAATGAAATTATTTGCATAAAAATTAATTTTTAATAAGATGTTCTCGACCTTCATGTACTATTTATTGTAAATTGTACTTAATGTGAATTGACCATATAATTTTGACTTTGGCTATGGTAATTTTAATACTTTTGATTAACTATATAGTATATAGACAATAAATTATTTTACTTTTTCTCATGAAATTAAAAGAAATATTTCACAACTGAGTTAAGTAAGAAAATAGAACCAAAAAAGATAATGATATTTAACCACATGCATATATCTTGACCATATAATTTTGACTTTGGCTATGGTAATTTTAATACTTTTGATTAACTATATAGTATATAGACAATAAATTATTTTACTTTTTCTCATGAAATTAAAAGAAATATTTCACAACTGAGTTAAGTAAGAAAATAGAACCAAAAAAGATAATGATATTTAACCACATGCATATACCCATAAAAATTATTTCAAAAATAAATTATTTTACTTTTTCTCATGAAATTAAAAGAAATATTTCACAACTGAGTTAAGTAAGAAAATAGAACCAAAAAAGATAATGATATTTAACCACACGC
>NC_033794.1:50639690-50644023 GCF_001876935.1 Asparagus officinalis | reverse complement strand
GACCCTTTATGCCTCGGCTGTAGGCCGCCCCGCCCACCTCCACGACAACAATGTGCGCCGCTACCACCCTCCTCTGCTATAGCCTATTCCGACTCCCCCTCACGACTACAAAGCTGATCAATAAGTCTCTGTCAATAGTATCTCCAAGATACTCACTTTGTTAGATAAATCACAATCTAGAATAACTTTATGTTTCTTTTTGCCCTTTATGCCTCGGCTGTAGGCCGCCCCGCCCACCTCCACGACAACAATGTGCGCCGCTACCACCCTCCTCTGCTATAGCCTATTCCGACTCCCCCTCACGACTACAAAGCTGATCAATAAGTCTCTGTCAATAGTATCTCCAAGATACTCACTTTGTTAGATAAATCACAATCTAGAATAACTTTATGTTTCTTTTTGCATCCTGAAGATTGATGTTGTTTTTTAAACTATATATCCATTCAACAAAAGAATGTAGAACTCATAATATTGCCAAGAGAGGGAATCTATGACCTTAGTGATGTTAGAGATTATGGTTAAATATGGTATGAAATAGTGAAAGTTGATGTACTGTAATTTTAAAATTTTTAAAATTAGCTGTTGTGCGTTTGTGAAACGCTATGCTTAAAGCAATATTTAGCCTACTCCGCTATAAGGATCCCAAGGCCAAACTGCTTCCAGGAATAGCAGTACAATACTCTGGTGTGCACCAACCCAGTACTATCAAGATCTCCTTGATCTATAAGACCTTTCGATCAAGGCAATGATCTCCTTGGTCTCATAACCTTTTGGTTCAAAATCTTTCAGATTCAGGGAAAGTTCCTTAGGGCACAGTTTCTGCAGCAGCAACCCAATGACTCAATATAGTTCGTGTGTACAAGAGCTCTCACATTCGTGTGTCCAAGAGCTGCCCCAAGGGGCGCTATTTATAGGCCTCTAAGGCCAGTTCAAGAGTCACCTACAATTAATATGATTGTTACAAATCATAATGATAATTATGGTTGTAACATTAATTGATTAAAATACTATTGTAACTGCTGCATGCAGTAATGCCTGAAGGAGAGATAATCAATAGATGCGTTACTTCGCAACACAAGGGTCGTGTTTCAGCAAATTAGACAGACATCGTTAATAGAACAAACCTCGTCGAACGAGCGAACGTCAATAGAATGAACCTTATTGAACGGGTGAACCTCGTCGAATGGGCGAACCTTATCAAACGGGCAAACATCAATAGAATGAACCTCGTCTAACGAGCAAACCTCATCGAACGGGAGAACCTCGTCAAACGGGCGAATGTCATTAGGACGAACCTCATCGAACTGGCGAACCACGTCAAACGGACGAACCTCGTCGAACAAGCGAAACTCGCCTGATCTTGTGAATCAGACAAACCTTCATGCCAAGTGCAAAGTGCGCCTAACAAAGCGCCATTTAGCGCCTCAGCCCAGTTAGCCCCGATCTCTGGCCCATTAGCCCATGGCCCATGAGCCCACGGCCCACGGCCCATGGCCCAGACCTATGACCCACTAGAACTTATGAGAGATTAATTAAAACAAAATACTTTTTGGCTTGCCGTTGGCAAGCCTTGAATAGAGGACCTTTTTGAAACACCAAAACTTTAACTTTCTACTAGGCTACTAAGTATTTATGAAAAATACTAGTAGTTAATATGTATATAGTTTAAAAAATCATTTTGGAAAGCGGTTTTGACCGAAAAATCCAACAATCCCCTACACGTTTTTAAACTAGTATCGTGTTATGGTGCCGTTGTTTCAATCGTTGTGCATAAAGTAGATGTCGCAATGACTTGAATCCCCCTTAGACCAACTGAATAAAAGATAGGTGCATGATATCGCAGAGACTTGAACCAGTACATTTCTAAAATCTAGTGATCACACAAGATCAAACTCTGCTGTGATAGTTTTTACTTTGAACCATACTAGCCTTGCCTTTGCTTTGCACATTTATAGCCATGTGCATGTCCTGGTTTCCACTAGGGCTCTCGGTATATTTCCAAAAGATACCATAGGAGATGGCCAAATTTCCACTCAAGTATAAGTAAGTTCTTTAAGCATGTTTCCTTCCAAACATCCCTCTTCCGAGATGCTTTGAACTTATTAAGGCTTAAGAGCCATCCTCTCTCATGATAGGATTCTAGGTGAGTCCTTTAGACGTGTTTCCTATCTATCAATAAATAGAAATGTCAGAATAAATATGAATGAGTTGTACTCTATCATGTATAAATTCTAACAATCAATGAAAATGTCAAAAATGAAAAGAAAGACATCAAAGACCCAGTCAGCTGTGCACTCGGCTAAGTCGATAAAAGTCCTTGGTACCTTTTCAGGGTAAAACCAAGGCATAACCCCTTTTCTTTTGCTAACTCCCAAAGTCGCGTCTCAGCCCTGGGGGAAATGAAAGCCATTGGTACCTAATCTGGGTAAAACCAAGGCAAAATGACTCCTCGGTTGGTTACAAGATCTCGGTGTCACCTCAATATAGGCCCAACGCTCAATGACTTCTCAGTCAACAGTTTTGGCGCCACCTCAGGATAGGCCCAAGGCTAAATGACTCCTCAGTCGGAACAAATCCCTTGGAACCTAATCTGGGTAAAACCAAGGTAAAAAGACTCCTCGGCCGGTTACAAGACCTCGACGCCACCTCAAGATAGGCCCAACGCTCGACGATTTCTCAGTCAACAGTTTTGGTACCACCTCAGGATAGGCCTAAGGCACAACGACTCCTCAGTCAGAACAAAGCCTTTGGTACCTAATCTGGGTAAAACCAAGGCAAAACAACTTCTCAGTTGGCATCAAGACCTAGTCACCTAGGCACGACGACTCCTCAGTCGGAACAAAGTCCTTGGTACCCAATCGGGGTAAAACCAAGGCAAAACGACTTCTCAATCGGGAAAAAGCCCTTGGCTCTTCCTAAAGAATAAGTCCAAGGTAAAATGACTTCTCAGTCAGAACAAAGTCCTTGGTACCTAATCAGGGTAAAACCAAGGCAAAATGACTTCTCAGTCAGGAAAAAGCCATTGGCTCTTCCTAAAGAATAAGTCCAAGGCAAAACAACTTCTCAGTTAGCATCAAGACCTAGTTGTTAGACCCTAGAGGGGGGGTGATTAGGGTCTTATGCTAATCTAATCCGATTAAATGCCAATTAAAATTAATTAACAAGTTATATTCTTGCAAGATAGATATATAAAGAGTTATGTGCAAGAATATGTAATGTACACAAGGTGATATATCCTATATGATAGAATTATGTGTAAGGATATATGAACAATAAAATATATCCTAACAAAGAGATATAGACAATATATAAGCAAGGATATAAAAACTAACACAAGGGGTAAACAATGTGAATTAGATAGTGGATCATATAAATAATGAGCTAATGACAATGGCGATAAGAAATATAAACACAAGTATAAATAAACGCCAAAGCACACTCAAACACAAGATATGATCACGGAGTTCGGACCTTCCGTCCTACGTCTCCGCTCCCCACTCCCGGGGAGAAATCCACTAACACAATCCGGTTTGGAAGCCGGAACTTCTTCTACACACTCGGTTTTCTAGCTAACCGAAAACTCTACAACTCACACTCTTGCAATCACACTCTACACCCACTAAGTGTTGGACCTAGCCGTGTCTCCCTCAAGTGCTCGGTTACAACCTCTCCCTAGGCACGTCAACCGACGCCACTCCTCTTGGGACGATCCCCGACTCTCACCACACACTCCTCACTCGGTGTACAAGAGTATTACAAAGTGATTTAACAATTAAGCACAATATAGCAAATGATTGTTCTCTCTAACAAGGTGAGAACTCAATTAGGCTCAACTCAATGTCACACTATCCCACAACCCAATTATATAATGTATGCAAATACAATAAGCTCAATGGTTGTGTGTGCAAACAAAGAGTAAATCAAATCAAACTAAACTCAATATAAAACTAGCTTTAATAGAAATGATAATCAACAAATAATTATAAATAAAAGCTAGACTTGAGTTTAGGAAAACTTCTCTAGATCAAGATGGAGAGATGGAGATATGAAGCCCAAACAAGAAGATGATCTCCTCCACTTGTGAAAATAATCTTCAAACCAAACAAACACTAAAACTCACTTAAACCCTTGTTTAAAACTCTTTAAACTTGTTTAAAACATTTCTTGAGTTACCTTAGAGGTATGAGGGCATGGGGTATATATAGGCTCATGAAACAACCCCAAAAACCAATAAAAACACCCCCAAAACATTAAAATAAACAAAAAAACAGAACTAGCTGTTACTGTAGCAACAGTCAGCTGCTACAGTAACTTCGGTCGACCGGTACGGTCG
>NC_033794.1:50629772-50639009 GCF_001876935.1 Asparagus officinalis | reverse complement strand
ATTTGATCAAACCACATATGGAATACATTATAAGGCACGAATAGATGATCCATAAGCACAAACACATAAATATCATCATATAAGTGAAATATAATGAATTCAAAGCAATAAATCAAAACAAACTCTTTGACAAAAGAATTTCAAGAGATGCAACAATATATCAAGCTCTTAAGCTTGTTTCAACCCATATAATCATTCTAGCATCCGGTAAACATGATTTGGGAATAAACACCCAATAAATCCGGAGGGTTATATAAACATAGTCCTCTCATCAAACAAAAAAAATAATCATGAAAACAAAAGATTTTGATACAAGAAAAATTGTTTTCATAACTAAAAGATTTTAAAGATATAATTTTCAAAATCAAGAAAAGAAAAAAAACACTAAAATTCTTGGCTTTAAAAATTATTTTGGCACCAAATTACTCTTGGTACCTAAGAGATTAGGGACATGACCCCTATCATTAAAGCTCAAAGTCCTAGGGTTATGAACCCTCTTGGACATATATGGTGCACGGGATCAGTCATAGCAATAATTACTCAAATGACCCTTCCGATTGCAATAAGTACAATGGAAAGGAAGCATTTGCTTATGTTGACCAAACGGTTGTGCACGGGAAACATTAGAATCATTTGCAAACATGGATGGTCTTTTAAAATTATTTTGCAAGTGTAAAACATTTTTAAGCAAAGGTGGTTTACTTGAGAAATTTGGCAAGTTTGAACATTTTTTCAAATCATAGCAAAACTTCGCCAAATGGCCAAATCTACCACAAACATCACATTTAAAAACATGTGTTCTACTAGAAACATTTGGCAAACTAGAATTCTTTTTCAAATCAAAGCAAAACTTTGCCAAATGGCCAAAACGACCACATAGAACACATTTATACACATTAGCATGCTTATGATGAGAAATAGATGCATGTGCATGTGTGTGTGCAAAATGTGATGATGAAGCTTGATGAGATGCACAAGGAGGATTAAAGTGAATCTTGGTGGGGTTATGTGCATCATAGCAAAATCTAGCAAGATGGCCTTTACGACCGCAATTTGTGCATTTGTAGACTTTGCTATACATGTGTGCATGATGAATAGGATGTTTAGATGTTTTAGCATGAGACTTAGCACACATGTTCATAAGCTTATCATGATTAACAATACATGTTTTAAGGGTTGAATCTAAAGATGATATGTGATCCTTAACATGATTCAACTCATCATTATGCATACAAGTATTGTTATTAGAAGTAGAACATATATTGTTATTTATAAAAGAAGCGGTATCATTTTGTATGTTCTCTACTTCTAACATGGCATTATTTTTAACATGAGATAAGCTAGTGATGGATGAGGTTAATTTTTTATTTTTCAAATTTAACATATCATTGTTTTCTTTAAGCATTATATTTTCATTTTCAATGATGTCAAATTTGGACACTAGCTTCTCATGATCGGATTTCAATTCTACATGCTTGCTTTTAAGATCAATAAAATTATTTTGTAATTTTGTATAGGCATGCAATAATTTCTCATATGCACAAGCGAGTTCATTGATGGATATATCACTTTCGGATTCCGAATCGCTTACCACACTAGGGCTATCGCCTAGTGGCCGTGTGCATGATGATGCTCCACACTCACTTGAAGAACAATCCTCCAAACTACGTCGGATTTCCTCCAAGTTGCCTTGATGTGCTTCTATGAATTTCCATAAATTGTAAGCACTATCAAAATGAACAAATTTGTTAGAAAATGATGAGTCAAAGGCATTAAGCAAATACTCTAACAAAAACTTGTTCATATTAAACATTTTCTTATCATGATCGCTCCACTTGGATTTCTCCAATGTGGGCACAATATAAGCACAATCAATAATTTTCCATAAGTCAATATTTCTAGATTCAACAAATAGTTTAAATCTAGAAGCCCATTGTGCATAGGGAAAATTAATGAATTTAGGAGCAACATTGGATTTATAGCCTAAACAAAATACATTCATATTCAAGATATATATATGAACATATGCAAGCAAGACAAATGCAATCATAACTAGATTAGCACAAATAAGATAACTTGGATCTTTAACTCAAGGTGGTTAGACCTTAAATCAAAGAGCACCAAGCTCTGATACCAATTGTTAGACCCTAGAGGGGGGGTGATTAGGGTCTTATGCTAATCTAATCCGATTAAATGCCAATTAAAACTAATTAATAAGTTATCCTAGCAAGTATAAAATACAACAAGATACGTAAGCTAGGATAAGCAATATGAACAAATGAATATATCCTATCAATGAGATATTACAAATATATGAGCAAGGATATATGAACTAACACAAGGGTAAAATAAACAATCTACACAAGTGATAGGGTAATATGATGAGCAATACACAAAGGCGATATAAGATATGAAAACAAGAATAAGAACGCCAATGCAATCACAAACAAAACGATATGTTTACGAGGTTCGGTCCCCACGACCTACGTCCCCGCTCCTCACCTCGAGGAGATCTCCACTATCACAACCGGGTTTTCTACGTTCACCCGAACAACGTTTACACCTCACAATACAATCACTATGTAATCACACCTCACACACTAAGTGTTGGTCCTAGCCCGTGTCCTCCTCCTCAAGTGCTCGGTTACAACCTCTCCCTAGGCACGTCAACCGACGCCACTCCTCTTGGATTCGACCCCGTCTCTCACCACACACTTCTCTCGGTGTACAAGTGTATTACAAGTGAATCCTCACAATTAGGCACAATATGACAAATGATTGTTCTCTCTAACAAGGTGAGAACTCAATTAAGCACAACTCTTAGTCACAAACCCACAACCCCAAATTATACTATGAATGTAAATACAATAAGCTCAATAGGTTGTGTGTGAACAAAGAGATAAAACAATATAAACTCAATATGAAATCTAGCTTATGAAATTAAGAACAAACTTATAAAATGCTAGAATTGAGTTTAAGGAAACTTCTCTATAGATGACAAGAGAGAGGGAGAAGAATGAATGCTCAAACACCAAGGATGATCTCCACTTGCTCTTGTGAAATTTGCTCCACAAATCAAACTCTTGTAAATGCTTAAAAGCTTTTTAAACAAACACTAAACCCTTAAACAAAACTTGTAAACCTCTTAAAAACTTTTCTCTTGTTGTTCTTGTTAGATGGGAGAGGTAAATGCAATGGGGTATTTATAACAACCCAAGACATCAGCCAAAACCCCAAGGAAATGACCAAAAACCCAAAAACAAACAAAACAGAAAACTAGCCGTTACTGTGCAACGGCTCTCTGATAAGTCGACTTAGAGTCGACTTATGACATATACAGTTTTTGGCAGATGCTGAAAATTATGCGTATCTGGATTTGTAAAATCAGTTAAAAATAGTAAATCAACTCTAAACATTATGAAATTTTGAGGGATGTTTCTAAACATGTAAATAAACATTTTACAAAAATAATTTCTGAAATATCACTTCTCATTTGTGAGAAATGAATATTTGAATACAGATATTTCAGATTCTAAAAACTGCTGAAACACCCGATTTTCTAAAATCAATTTGACACAGTAAATTAACTCCAAAAATTATAAAATTTTTAGGGAAGCTTCTAAACGTGTATATGAACATGTTAGAGAAGGAATTTCTTAAATATCACTTCCCATTTGAGAGAAATAATTTATTTTGTAAACTGGTCAAAAATACATAACTGTGCAACACTTCATAAGTAGACTTATAAAAAGTTATAAGTCGACTTATATAAGTCGACTTGCCTTGCTTTATAAGTCGACTTAGCAGAAGAGAAAATGCACTTTCTAGAGGAGTTCATAAGTCGACTTGTCAGGGTTTATAAGTCGACTTATAAACATGCATAGGCACTGTTCATGCTGGAAAACTGATTTTTAAAGTGCCTTTAAAAATAATAAATAAATTCCAAAAATTATGAAACTTTGTAAAATGTTTATAAACATGATAATAAACATGTTACAAAAAGAATTTTTAGAATTGCATTCCCCAATAGTGAAAACCCATCATTTTTCAAATATGTCCAAAAACATGAAAACGAAACATACATGTTTTGACATTTGATTTAAACAAACTTTTGAAACTCTACAAAATGATTTTATAAACTTTATAAACTATGTATAAACTGATATTAAAGTCTATAAACTAATAAAATAATGTTTTCACAAAAACACCTATATTTTGATAAAATCAACAAATACGTGTGTGTGAATAATATGAGCTTAAAGTATCAACACACAAGTATAAAAACCTAAACTAAATATACCCAAGCTATGAGATCTTCAATATGCTCAACTTGGTACACATGCGGATGAAGCTTGAGCTTGATCTTTAACTTTGAATTGCAAGGCTTCACTCCACAACTCCGCCAACCTCCTCTTGATATGATCGTTGAAGCACTATTCCATCCATCCTCCAACTACGTTGTTTGTCTACAAAACATAGGAATGTACAAACACTAGACAAACAACATTAGTAATAAATTGTTTGTTAAACATCATCAAAACAAGAAGGCCAACACTAGTTACCTAGGCACGACGACTCCTCGGTCGAACAAAGTCCTTGGTACCTAATCAGGGTAAAACCAAGGTAAAATGACTTCTCAGTTGGGAAAAAATCCTTGGCTCTTCCTAAAGAATAAGTCCAAGGCAAAACGACTTCTTAGTCAGAATAAAGTGCTTGGTACCTAATCGGGGTAAAACCAAAGCAATACAACTTTTCAGTCGGGAAAACCCCTTGGCTCTTCCTAAAGAATAAGTCCAAGGCAAAACGACTTCTCAGTCGGCATCAAGACCTAGTTACCTAGGCACGATGACTCCTTAGTCGAACAAAGTCCTTGGTACCTAATTAGGGTAAAACCAAGGAAAAACGACTTCTCAGTCGGGAAAAAGCCCTTGACTCTTCCTAAAGAATAAGTCCAAGGTAAAATAACTTCTCATTCGGAACAAAGTCCTTGGTATCTAATCGGGGTAAAACCAAGACAAAACGACTTCTCAGTCGGGAAAAAGCCCTTGGCTCTTCCTAAAGAATAAGTCCAAGGCAAAATGACTTTTTAGTCAGCATCAAGACCTAGTCACCTAGGCACGACGACTCCTCAGTCGAACAAAGTCCTTGGTACCTAATTAGGGTAAAACCAAGGAAAAACGACTTCTTAGTTGGGAAAAAACCCTTAGCTCTTCCTAAAGAATAAGTACAAGCAAAACGATTTCTTAGTCGAAACAAAGTCCTTGGTACCTAATCTGGGTAAAACCAAGGCAAAACGACTTCTCAGTCAGGAAAAAACCCTTGACTCTTCCTAAAGAATAAGTCCAAGGCAAAACGACTTCTCAGTCAGAATAAAGTCCTTGGTACCTAATATGGGTAAAACCAAGGAAAAATGACTTCTCAGTTGGAAAAAAGCTCTTGGCTCTTCCTAAAGAATAAGTCCACGGCAAAACGACTTCTCAGTCGGAATAAAGTCATTGGTACCTAATTTGGGTAAAACTAAGGCAAAACGACTTCTCAGTCGGGAAAAAGCCCTTGGCTCTTCCTAAAGAATAAGTCCAAGGCAAAATGACTTATCAGTCGACACAAAGTCCTTGGTACCTAATCTGGGTAAAACCAAGGCAAAACGACATCCTAGTCGGCACAAAGTCCTCGACTCTCCCTAAAAGATAGACCTAAGGTGCAACGACTTCATGGTCGGTTTTAAAACTGTTGATTCCGCATCAAAAGTAGCCTAAGGTATAGAGACTCCTCAAGTCAGTGCTACACTTATGGTTCCCTACCTAGATGAACCCAAAAATAGGCCCCAAGGGACTGACATTGTTCTGGGGAAAAAGCAGAGTTCAACATGTTCAAATCATTTCAACAACTCTCAAAAGCAAAAGACAGGAAAAAATTACTCTCATTCAAAAAGCAATCTTGTATATGTCTTTTTTACAAAAAAAGGGGCCTGACAGGGCTTGCAAAAAAAAAGAGAAGAGAAGAGAAGAGAAAGAGAAAGGGGGAGGGAGAACGACATCTATTCCTAAAGCTCTTCCCTAAGGCTCAGGGTCATCAGCGTCAGAATCCCTCTTCATCTTCTTTAGAGGCCTTCTGGAAGAACTTGGCTACTCCGAGTCGGCACCTCTTCTACAGACCTTCATTGGTGGAGGAAGGACTGTCGCTTCGGACCGGCAGAGGATTAGGAGGACCCTCCCATTTTTGGGAATTCTTCTCTGTCCAAAGCTCTGGACTCTTGAAGACCAAGAAGGCCCCGAAGCTTCTCGAGATCTTTGGCCTCAGAGTCACTAAGAGCCCTTGGCTCTAGTACATTCTCCTGTACCTCGGGCCAACCCGAGCAGGACAATATATTGTCAGCGCTGAACACCCAGACAAAGAACCTCTTCCATTCTTCGTCCAACTTTGGGACGTCGGCATCCAAACAGAAATACCTCGATAGCAGAAGAAATAGTAGGGGTGTTAGACCCTAGAGGGGGGGTGATTAGGGTCTTATGCTAATCTAATCCGATTAAATGCCAATTAAAATTAATTAATAAATATATTCTTGCAAGATAGATATACAAAGAGTTATGTGCAAGAATATGTAATATAAACAATGAGATATATCCTATATGATGAATTATATATATATGAGCAAGGATATATGAACTAACACAATGGTAAAATAAACAATCTACACAAGTGATAGGGTAATAGGATGAGCAATACACAAAGGCGATATAAGATATGATAACAAGAATAAGAACGCCAATGCAATCACAAACAAACGATATGTTTACGAGGTTCGGTCCCCACGACCTACGTCCCCGCTCCTCACCTCGAGGAGATCTCCACTATCACAACCGGGTTTTCTACGTTCACCCGAATAACGTTTACACCTCACACTCGGTTTTCTAGCTAACCGAAAACTTGTAATCACACCTCACACACTAAGTGTTGGTCCTAGCCCGTGTCCTCCTCCTCAAGTGCTCGGTTACAACCTCTCCCTAGGCACGTCAACCGACGCCACTCCTCTTGGATTCGACCCCGTCTCTCACCACACACTTCTCTCGGTGTACAAGTGTATTACAAGTGAATCCTCACAATAAGCACAATATAAATAAATGATTGTTCTCTCTAACAAGGTGAGAACTCAATTAAGCTCACTCTCAATGTCACAAACCCACAATCCTAAATTATACTATGAATGTAAATACAATAAGCTCAATAGGTTGTGTGTGAACAAAGAGATAATAAAATCAACTAAACTCAATATGAACACTAGCTTAATAAAAAGATAATCAAACAATATAAAATATGAAGCTAGATTGAGTTTAGAAAACTTCTCAATAGATCAAGAGTGGAAGGAGAAGAGTTGGATGCTCAAACACCAATAGATGATCTCCTCAAGCTCTTGTGGAAGTGATTCACAAAACCAAAACACTCAAATGCTTAAAAGCTTATAAACACACTTAAACCAAACATAAACCCTTGATTAAAACTTTCTTAAACTTGTTTTTAAAACTCTCTTAATCAACTTGAAAAGACATCAGCAATGGGGTATATATACCCACTCAAAGCTCAGCCAAAACCCCCAAGCCAAATGACAAAACAGCCCCAGCAAACAACTCAGGAAAATAGCCGTTAGAAGACAACGGCTAGATTGTCGGTCGACCGAAAATTCTGTCGGTCGACCGATGGAAAAATTCGGTCGACCGACGGAAAGTTCGGTCGACCGTTATCCAGGTCGAAAACAGGAAATCAAGCAAACACTTATCCGGTCGACCGGTGCGGTCGACCGATGGAGCTCTCGGTCGACCTCGACCGACGGAAAGTTCGGTCGACCGTTATCCAGGTCGAAAACAAGAAATCAAGCAAACACTTATCCGGTCCGGTCGACCGAAATCTGACATATTCAAAAATTGTTTTGCTGATTTTAAAACGCTGTTTAAAAATATCAAATAAATTCCAAAAAATGTAAAACTTTGGGGAATGATTGTAGACATGATAATACACATGCTACAAAAACTGGTTTTCTAAAAAGACTTCCCAAATGAGAAATATCATCTTTTTGCAAAATAGTCCAAAACATGAAAACCTGAAAATTGATATTTTGATATTTTGACTTAAACAACATTTTGAAACCTTATGAAATGATTGTATAGACTTGATAAAAGATATAACATGTTGTTATGAAGTCTATAATCTAGAAATATAATATTTTCATAAATTTGCATATTCTATGCAATATATTCAAAACACTAAATATAATTTCATTAAATATAAGCTTGTTAAAGGTGAAATCATATATAGGCATATAAACATGAAACAAAATATTATTTTCCAATTCTATTCATTTGTTTCATAGTAAAACTTGAAAACTATCAAACCAAAACATATACGTATATATATAACTATATATATACAAAATTCAAACCGTGTATGTGTGTATATGATTGAGCTTAAAGTACTAACACACATAATATAAATTCCTAAACTAAATTACCCAAGCAATCTTGATCTTCAACGAAGCTCTATCTTGGTACACTTGCGGATGAAGCTAAACTTGGATCTTGAACTTGAATTGTACGATGCTTCACTCCACAATTCCACCAACCTCCTCTTGATATGATCGTGTAGGCTCAATCCATCCAACCTCCAACTACGTTGTTTGTCTACAAAACATAGGAATGCACAAACACTAGACAAACAACATTAGTAATAAATTGTTTGTTAAACATCATCAAAACAAGAAGGCCAACAATCTCCCCCTTTTTGATGATGACAAACAATTTACAAAAAGGAATATATGCATGAAGAAAATGAACATATACAAGATAATACACATGCATATAAATGTATACTCACAATATTTCTCCCCCTTTGACAACATCAAAAAGGGGACAAAAGAATTAAGAGAGCGAAAGCTCCCCCTATCAATAAGCACGGGTGAGTATCAAACATAAAAAGATATAGGGATTGCTCCCCCTATCAAAATGCCATATAGAATATACAAAATGAAGATCATGGCAAACATATGTGAGCAAGCATAGATGGAAAATATGCTAAACACAACTCACATACTTAAAGACAATGAGAACACATATGAATATATCAATGTGAAAGAAGTGTCTCATTAGCACAAAAAATGTAGAAACCATATAAAAGAATAGATTTATGAAATCAAAAGAGAGAAAACATGAGAATCATGCAAAAAGAGTTTTCGAATAAAAACAAATC
>NC_033794.1:50614446-50626068 GCF_001876935.1 Asparagus officinalis | reverse complement strand
TTCTGTCGCCCAGTGAACTTTTGACCTCAGGTTCGGTCGACCGGTGCGGTCGACCGAAATCTGACATATTCAAAAACTGTTTTGCTGATTTTAAAACCCTGTTTAAAAATATCAAATAAATTCCAAAAAATGTAAAACTTTGGGGAATGATTGTAGACATGATAATACACATGCTACAAAAACTGGTTTTCTAAAAAGACTTCCCAAATGAGAAATATCATCTTTTTGCAAAATAGTCCAAAACATGAAAACCTGAAAATTGATATTTTGATATTTTGACTTAAACAACATTTTGAAACCTTATGAAATGATTGTATAGACTTGATAAAAGATATAACATGTTGTTATGAAGTCTATAATCTAGAAATACAATATTTTCATAAATTTGCATATTCTATGCAATATATTCAAAACACTAAATATGATTTCATTAAATATAAGCTTGTTAAAGGTGAAATCATATATAGGCATATAAACATGAAACAAAATAGTATTTTCCAATTTTATGCATTTGTTTCATATATAAACTCGAAAACTATAAAACAAAAAACGTATATGTATATATATATAAAACTATATATATATATAGAAATCAAATACGTGTGTGTATATGATATTGAGCTTAAGGTATTAAACACACATAATATAAATCTATACTAAATTACCCAAGCTTGATCTTGATCTTCATTGTAGCTCAACTTGGTAATGTCGCGGATGAAGCTTGAACTTGGATCTTGAACTTTGAATAGCAAGGCTTCACCGACATTCCGCCAACCTCCTTTGGATATGATCGTTGAAGCTCTATTCCATCCATCCTCCAACAACGTTGTTTGTCTACAATAAATACGAAAACACAAATACTAGACAAACAACATTAGTGGTAAATTGTTTGTTAAACATCATCAAAACAAGAAGGCCAACAAGGGGTCCCCCTCAGCGGACCCCACGCTGACCACATGCCTCAACAAACTAATGATGGGAACCACTTTTACCTCGGAGCAGACGTCTATAAACGCCATCAAAGTGCAGATGGCGTGTGTGTGGAATTAGCAAGGGGAAACCCCCAGAGCTGTAAAAACTTCACTTACAAAGGGATGCAGTGGCAGGCGCAGCCCACACTGCAGGTGCTCCCAATAAAGAGGCACCCGGTCCTCACCATGCATGTGCACCGTAGTCGAGCTGTCCGGCACCCCTATAGTCATCGTCACACGAGAGATGTCATATTCATCGTGTAACCAGTTTGCCTCATCCAACGTCATCCTCGACCTAGACAGATAAAGAACCCTGAGCTTCCTCTCGCGATCGTTTTGAGGAAAGGCCATGATAAAATCTCTTAAGAAGAAATGAAAGAACCAACGAAGAAAAATGTTTGTAAGATAGAGTACTCTTCTAACAACATCGGCAACTATTTATAAGCCCCCGAAGAGGAAGGGGGGAGAATTCAAGAGGCTCAACCCTTGGAGCAACCAATACAGATACACTTCGGGAATAAAAAACGGATCGTTGGAGATACGAACTGCCGCTCACGCCAATCGATTGGTAAAGCAAAGTGCCGCCCAGTCTAACCCTTGACGCCTCGTGTCCTATGAATAAATAGTTCCTAAAACCAACAGCATCAACCCACTAAAGAGTGGCAGTTGAGCGCACTCCATGCCACGTTCCTAAACCGTGATCAACGGGCTAGAAAATCTCAAATATTCGGAGCAAACTCATTCCTATTTCACTCAGATCCGACCAAAGTCAGCTCCGACTGAAAGGGGATAACTGTTATGGTCAGTCACCACACTAAAATAGAAATATCGAAAGAATACTTACATAATCCCAAGCGAGCTACGGTCCGAATCAACTTAGAGGCTCAAAAGCTCAGTCAGAGCTAAGTCCCTCGACTAGAAGAGCAGACAAGCCTTATTCTGATCGATAGGTCATCATGACCGCCTCGAAGAATAGGGCCAGTCGCCCCTTCACAATTAAGACAACTCCTTGAGCAGACGACTCGACTACCGAGTCGCCAACTCATAATGATGACTCACAGATCAACCCGCCTCGGCCAAAGGGATAAGAGCCGACCAAGATCATTTCAGATGTCAATCAACACAACAGTATTGATTAGTCCCGTCAAGATCTTCATTCTGATAACCCTCGTGCACCAGCCGCTTATTCGGCTTACAAGTCATTTCCCAAAGAGTTGCCATGATACTTCTCTATGCACGAATGACTTCTCCTCTAATTCCCAGCCGCCACTTGGAGAGAGAATGACAGCCACACAGCTGACCTATCCTACACCCTGCCTATTCTGACAAACCTAGAGCGCTGAGAAGACCTTTCTCCCCTGGCACTAAATGACTTCCCTTCCAGTCACTTGCTAACACCTGGAGGAAGAAAGATGACTCAGCAGCCTGCCTGTTCACTTTTCAAACCACCTCCTATGCGTAGTCAACAAAAGCCGAGGATCAAACTTCCAGAGGCAAGGGGGTTATAAAAGGAGGTAAGGAAGGTAAGGGTAAGGGATCTCTGCTTCTTCTTGTACCTTAGCTTTACTCCCCTTTGTATTTTAATAATTCCAAGAGAAAAAAAACCCCAGCAAGGACCTCAATGGCCTAGGGGCCTCTCAACAAACCATCCCTAAGTTCATCAACTGACTTGACCGTCGGAGGTACCACGAGGGAAACTAGCCCTGTATTTCTACAATTCTTGCATGTGCAGGCTATCAGTCCACCCCGCGCGCTCAGAATCGGGCATAAAGTCAGAAGAGGAGTCGGCCCCAATACTCATCCTCTCCTTCTTCCCCACTGTCGCTGGGATCGAAGTTACATCCGACAACGGGAAACCCCCATCGACTATTTGTTTACGAGCATCAACAATAAGTATTTGTAAGACTTAAAAAACTTTGAGACCCTTTCCAGTAGATGTCCTTTCGACTATGTTCTTTTTCAGACTGTTAGTCAAAGAATCAGCCATATTCTCTGAAGACCAGACGTCTATCACAGAAATGACTCCTTGGCAAATAAGTTCTCTCAAGTTGCAATGCTTTAGATGAATGGTCCGCTTTTTTCCATTGAACATCGAGTTTGCTGCCACTACACTCGTCGCCTGATTGTCATAATGGATAGTAATTGCACCTTGCAATTTTGTCAATGCAAGGTATCGAAGAAAACAACTGAGCCACTCAGCTTCATCTCCCACAGTATAGAGTGTGAAGAACTCAGATTCCATCGATGAGTGTGCAATCATAGTTTTTTTTCTTAAACTTCCACAAGACTACAGCTCCACCCATGGTGAAGACAAAACCTCCAGTAGATCTGCACTCATCTAGTTCTGAGCACCAGCTTCCATCTGAATAGCCTTCGATTATAGCCAGATATCCAGTGTAGAATAGGCCCAGACCTATAGTTTCTGTCAAGTATTTTATTAATCTCTGGACAACATCCCAATGAAGCTTTCCAGGATTACATGTGAACCTACAATATTCCTACAGAAAATGCTATGTCTGGTCTCATGCAGCTCATCACGTATATAAGACTCCTAATAATCTTTGAGTATCTTAGCTGCTCTATTAGTTTTTTAATGTTCGGTCAAAGCTTCTTGTTGAAATCATACGACACTGATAGTTCTGACAGGTCGTAGTAGCTATACTTTCTTAGAATGCTCTCGACATAATGAGATTAAGACAATTCAATACCCTTTTCAAAGTATATGATTTTAATTTTAAAAATCACATCTGCAGTTCGAAGGTCCTTCATGCTGAACTGTGCTGAGAGAAATTTCTTAGTAGATATTACTATCTCCAAATCAATCCCGATGATGAGCATATCATCCACATAGAGGTAGATTACCATCACCTTTCCTTCAGTGACCTTGATGTATAGGTATTTGTTAAACTCACTGACTTGATACCCATTGTTGTGAACAACCCCATCGAATTTCTCATTCCAGAGTTTTGGTGCCTGCTTAAGTCCATATAGAGACTTAAACAAGTTTACAAACTTTACTAGCTGGAGCATCAAGTCCTTCTGGTTTTTCCATGTAGATCTCTTCCGTGAGATCTCTATTGAGAAAGGCAGTTTTCATATCTATCTGATGTATGACAAACCTTTAATCGTTACCCATGTGATAAGCACTCTAATGGCAGTGATCCTGCAAACTGGTGCATAGATATCAATGAAATCTATTTCTTCTTTTTGAGAGAATCCTTTTGTCACCAGTCTTGCTTTGTATTTCTTAATAGTACCATCAGGATGAAGCTTCTTCTTAAAGATCCACTTTTAACTGATAGACCTTGCACCTTCATGTATATCCACCAGCTCCTAAGTATGAGTTTGGATAAATGAATCCATATCATCATCTATAGCTTCTTTCCATAGAAGAATGTTTGCTGATTGCATTACTTCTTAGAAAGTCTGTGCATCTTCTTCCACATTATAGGTAATAAAATTATCTTCAAAATCTTTTTGTCTCCCGACACGCTTGAACGGTGGTTCGGTAACTCCTTCATCATTGACACTTTCAGTTTCTCGCGAAACTGGCTCCTCTGGTACATCTGACGTACTGGCATTCTCTGCTATATATTTGAGCAATAAACCTTTATCTCTGATAAACTTATCCTTAAAAAATTCTGCATCCCGAGCTTCAATGATGAAGTTGGTTCCAAGGTCAAGGAACCTGCAGGTATCACTATCTTCAGCAAAGCTAAGAAACATACATTTGTTTGCCTTTGGTCCGAGCTTAGGCCTTCTGATATCTAGAATTCGAACATATGCGAGATACCCCCACACTTTGAGACTATCCAAATGATCTGGATATCTCAATCATAAGTGATGAGGAGTACTATCAGTTTTGGAATAGGGTATTTTGTTCAGAATTCAGTTTGCCATCAGTAAAACCTCTCCCTAATAGCAGGTAGGTAGACCAGATGTGATTAGCATGAAATTCACCATCTCAGCTAATGTGCGATTATTTCTTTTTGTAATCCCATTAGATTGCGAAGAATACAGAGCTGTAGTTTCAGCAATGATTCCATGCTCATTGAAGTATGCTTTCGACTCCTTAGATCGGTACTCTCATCCTCTGTCGCTCTTGAGTCTTTTCACCTAAAGTCCAAGCTGCTTCTCCACATGAGTCTAAAACTTGATAAACTTGCTGAAGGCTTCATCTTTATATTTTAGCAGGTAGACATGGTAGAAGCGAGAATGATCATCAATGAAGGTGATGAAGTACTTCATGCTTCCTCGAGTGACGAAGCTCTTGAAATCATAAGTATCTGAGTGAATCAAATTCAATAGGTTGGTGCTCCTTGTGACACTTGGAAAGAGCTTCATTGTCAGCTTCGTTTGCACACAAACTTCACATCAGGTTTGTTACCCCCGCATTTTGGAAGTAATCCTAATTTCTCCATGCTAGACAGCTTTCTATAATTTACATGTCCCAGCCTATTTTGTCATAATACAGAGGAATAAACAGAAGATGATACTTCATTTATAGCTAAGTTGGGTACTATAATATGGATTTTATACATGCCATCAGTACAATATACATTGCTAAAATATATTTTCTTAAAAGATAACACAACCTTTCCTCCTTAGAAATCCAGTCTCATACCTACGTCACACAACAGGCTTCTAGAGACTAAATTTTTGGCAATTGAGGAAACATGTTTCACATCCTTCAATGTGAGAGTCTTTCCTGAAGAAAGATTCAGCACCACAGTCCCAGTTCCAAAAACAGGAACCACAGAGCGATCATCCATTGATACATTCTCTTTAGAAACAACATAAGAAGAGAACAAATATCTGTTGGAGCAGACATGATAGGTAGCACCTATATCTAACCACCAATCAGAGATGTTATTGGGAGTTATCACTTGGAAGAACATAACCACACAATTGTCAACTTGATTAATATTGTATGTTGTTCCCTTCTTTGGTGCTTTGCAATCCTTGGGAAAATATCATTGCTTCCCACAGTTGAAGTATTTTCCGCTCTTCTTAAAATCTTTTTTTTGGACATTTAGATTCTTTGCGTGGTTCTTCTTTTTGTTAAATGACTTCTTCTTCTTCTTCTTAGAAGAAGAACTAGTATCCTTCTCAGAGTTAGCACCCACCATGTTAGCAGACACATTCTGCTTAGCAAGGAGCTCATCCTTCGTGCGAGTTCGAATTTCATCCTCGATTCGAATGAACCTCTTCAAATCAAACAGAGTCACCTATCTTATTCTTCTTCGAATGTCCGTGGAGAATAACATCCAAGATGGAAGAAGCTTGTTGACAATTGCACCAGAAATGAAGGCTTGACAAAAATTAATCTTTTCATCATTCAGCTTCATAACAAGCTTTTTAAGATCTTCGAATTTAAAGTCCAGAAATTTGTCAATGAGGTGAGACTTGGAAAGTTTCTCCTCATCCTTGTATTGATCCTCCAAAGCATTCCAGATTTTCTTTACAGAGGGCTTGTTGATGTAAGTATCTGCTAGATGATCGGCAAGGAAGTTAAGGAGATAACTCCTATAGAAATGATCATCTTTAGCCCAAGAGGCTTCAGACTCAGAATCTTCTTCAAAGTCGGGTTTCTCCTTAGAAATCGCATAGTAGATTTTCAAGAGTTGCATCCCGAAGATCACTTTCCGACACCATGCATTAAAGTTGGATCCGTCAAAATTCTCTAACTTAACATCGTCCACTCCAAGAGTCCTCATGGGATCCATGATAGATTAGAAATATTGGTTTAAGATTGTTGAAGATTATGGTTAAATCTGGAATGAAACAATAAAAGTTGATGTGTTGTAATTTTAAAATTTTTAAAATTAACTGTTGTGCATTTGTGAAACGTTGTGCTTAAAACAATATTTGATCTACTCCTATGCAAAGACCCCAAGGCCAAACTATTTACAGGAACAACAATACAATACTCTATTGTGCACCAACCCAGTACTATCAAGATTTCCTCGATCTATAAGACCTTTCGGTCAAGGCAAAGATCTCCTCAATCTCAGAATCTTTTGGTTCAAAATATTTTAGTTTCAGGGAAAGTTCCTTTGGGTACAGGTTTCTGCAGCAGCATCATAACATCTCAATATATTTCATGTGTACAAAAGCTCTCACGTTCTTGTGTCCAAGAGCTGCCCTAAAGGGCGCTATTTATAGGCCTCTAAGGCCAGCTCAAGAGTCACCTACAATCAATGTGACTGTTACAAATCATATGATAATTATGATTATAACATCAATTGATTTAAATTTTGTTGTAACTACTGTAAGCAGTAATGCTTGAAGGCGAGGCAATCAATAGACGCGTAACTTCACAACATGAAGGTCGCATCTCAGCAAATCAGACGAATATTGTCAATAGGACGAACCTCATCGAATGAGCAAACGTCAGTAGGACGAACCTCATCGAACAGTCAAACCTCATCAAACGGGCAAACATCAATAGGACGAACCTCGTCAAACGAGCGAACCTCATCAAACGGGTGAACCTCGTCGAATGGGCAAACTTCATCGAACAAGCGAACCTCGTCTGATCTTGTGAATCAGACGAACCTCGTCAATAAGACGAACATCATCGAACAAGTGAACCTCATCAACCAATTGACGAACCTCATCAAATAGAGGAGCATCGTCTGATCTCGAGAACGCTAGGGTCACACCCTTATGCGAATGCATAGCTCGTCCGCATGCTGCAAAGCAGCCTGCGAGGCAACCTTCATGGCGCCAAAGGGTACCACCTATCTCCAATGCCTCCGTGCGAAGTGCAAAGTGCACCTAACAAAGCGCCACTTAGCGCCTCAGCCCGATTAGTCCTGATCCCCGACCTATTGACCCACGGCCTACGACAACTTATGAGGAATTAATTAAAACAAAGTACTTCTCGGCTTACTATTAGCAAGCCTCGAACATAGGACCTTTTGAAATACCAAAACTTTAACTTTCTACTAAGCTACTAAGTATTTATGAAAGTACTAGTAGTTAATATATATATATAGAGTTTAAAAACTCATTTTGGAAAGCGGTTTTGACTAAAAATCCAAAAAGAGAATGCATCGGAGTCCTCAAAAGCGTCACACACTGCTAAAAGATCGATTGATGATATTCAGGAAGGGGTTCATGCTCTCGTCCTAAAGTATTCAAAATTGTTGGTCTAAGAAAGATGAAGACGAAGAGCTGCAGTGTCAGCAATTATTGCTCAACCTACAACAGACCCCTTATGCCCACTTTGCTCCACATCGACGCCCACCTCAATGGCTCCCATGAATTTTTGTCTTCAAATTTTGTGTCTTTTGCGAGTCAATTAGAAAATTTCCTCTTTGTGATGTTATTTTTTTGAGATTATATTTTTTTACATAGATGATTATGTTTATCATTTCACAATTAATGTAGTTTACGTGCATTTATGTGAGAGAAGGCAGGGACAAGAATGATTTGGAAGAGATTTTTGTGGGGAAATGGTGAAGAGGGTGTTTTATAGTGATGACATATGTGAACAGGAGAGGAAGTTGAGCCATTTATGTGAGTTTGGAGAATGATTTGGTCGAGCCTCCGAGTGTGAATTTGCTATGCGCTTGTTGAATTTTAGTGTGTTATGAGCAATAAAATATCTTGTGATGATTGTAATTGTATAAACAAAATATGTCAACAAGTTCTCTTTAGTCAAAAATACATCCACAAGTCTTCCTTAATCAAAATACACCAACAAGTCCATACATCATGAAATAAACTAACAAATATCAATAAGTCCACCTTAACCAAAATACATCAACAAGTCTACCTTAACCAAAATAAATCAACAAGTCTACCTTTGCAAAGGCCCCACTTGGATCGCGAATATTGATTTGAGAAGCTTACTCTATAGAGACGGCTATTGATGAGATATGTATATTATTACTAGCATTGCTCTCCTCTCCAACATCTTTAACTTGCTTCTCGCTCTTATAGTTTCTAACTTTTTCTGAAAATGAGTCCAAGAAATCATTAAACATATCACGAAATACAATTAAAATTAATGTATCTTTGATAGGGGGTAAATAATGATAACCAAAGTTGTAAACGCACAACTATCAAGTTATAGTATAGAAGATTGTCGAATCCTATGAGGAAGGTGTTGTAAGAATTAATCAAAATTAGTTTTAAGTAGTGTGTGATAATTAGGACTGATAAAGTGGCTGTGAAGAGATAAAGAAAGTGATTGTGATTATATGCAAATGGAAATAAAATGAGACTAAGAGAAAGAAGGATGAAGAAAATAAAGGGAAATAAAGTCAAGAATAAATAAAAGAAAAATCAAGAATAAAGAGGAAAATCAAGAAAGTAAATGATGAAGGATTCAATTAGAGATATGAGGAATCAAGAATTAAATCCACTAGCTACTTCACTTATAGATTATGAACTATTCTCTTTTTTTCACATTGTACTTTAGATTTATTAAACATAGACTGTCAAACCGCTTAACAAAAATATAACCTATCAAATTATCATCTAAGTAAAATTAACATTCATGAAAAGAACAACAACTAGATAGAAATTTTATAATTTATAAGCATAATCTATCAAACTACTAAAAATAAGTATAGATTATCAAATTCTTCTTCTACCAATTAGTTCTTTAGTTGATTATCCTAAACATTTTAAGCATAAGAGAATAATTCACAAATTATAAAAAAATTAAGCTAGTTTCATTCAATTCTAGAATTCCTACAAGAATTAGTTCCACATCTTAGAAAACAAAAACAAGAAATAAAATCTATACCAGAGAGAATAATAAAAAAGAATGAAAATAAAAACTAATTACAAGGAAGGAAATAAGAACACAGAAGTAAAGATGAACATAAAAATAAATCTAACTAAGTTGCAAAAAAAAGAACATAAAAAAATCTATATTATGCGAGAAAATAAATCTATACTACAAAATAAAAGTGTAAGAAAATAATATAGAAATAAAGGTATGAATGTAAATCTACTCTATAAGGCGTTAATGTAAATCTAAATTACTAAAACAAGAAGTAAAGAAATTACTACAATAGGAACAAGAAAATAAAAATAAAAGAGAAAATTTACGTTGCAAGAGGGTATTAGCCTCTTGAAAGCAAACATTCATCTTCATCTTTATCTTATCTTCGTCTTTATCATCAAATAAAGAGAATAAAAGAAAAAATATGAAGAGCTGGAAATTTTTATATTAATTATAACAAAAAGTTATAATTTTGCAAAGGGTAACTCTTCTCTCTAAAAGGAATTTTTATGAAAATTTTCACACTCAAACCCTTCACCCTCTACTACTATTTATAGCCTATAGCAATGAATGAGAACTCTTGGATTTTACTTGGAGATCAAAGATTACATCGTAGCTATAAAACAGTTTCTGTTGTGAACCAATCGGTTGGCCGATTGGTTGGCCGATCGATTGGCCGACCGATTGGTTTGCAACATATTAATTTTTTTGTAATTTCTTGACCCAATTTCTTCATGGATTCTTGAGCTTTTTTCGACATTCTTTTGCCTCCATATTTGTGCTTTAATAAATGGTAGAATATCAGGGCGTTTGATTCTTTTGGGCTTTTATTCATTAATCCTTCATTAACCTGCAAATTTAGATAAAACGCGTTTATTAGTGACATTTTTATTTAAAGAAAGATAATGAGGGTATAAAATGTATAAAAATGTAATTATCAAATATCCCAATACCTAAACTTTTGCTAGTCCTCTAGCAAAGAGAGAGATTAAGAAAGAAAAATTCTAACTTACTTTCATAGGAATCACTGTTGTATTTAGCGCATACAACAAGCTTTTAAACCCCTAGGTTTTCCTAGAAAGATGAGTTATAGTCTCGTGAGGGATTATAGTGAATGTACCCACAAAATTCGATTAACTTGCCAATTTAAAGAAGTTAGTGAATAATTATTTTATTTGATACCTTTAAATAATCTAATTATAGCTAGTTTTTATTCAAGAAAATATTTTTATGTATAACTCTAAAGTAAATTTCTTAGAAAATATTTTCATTATAGCCATACCAAATCAAACTCTAACTTAGAAGTTTAATTCAAAGTTTTGAAAAGAACATGATGACTTTCTGTTTCAAATAATATTTTAAGTTTCTTGATCAAAATATTCTTTTCAAGAAGATATATAGATATAATTATATATATATACACATGTATTTTTATTTTATTTTATTATTATAACTTTTTTCATATATACCCTTTAGTCATTGGTGATTTTGTTCCACTTTATCGGGCTTTCTATGTGACCATTAAAGGAGTTTTAGGCTAACGGACCCCTAAATAATTGGGCTTAGGTCATTAAGTATGTAAATATACCTCGGGCTTAATTACTTAGTCAACTTAGGCTTAGTAAGATAGAACCACATTAGAGCTCAAGAGAATTTTCTTTCTTTTCTTATATATATATGTATGTATATGTATATATGTATGTATGTATATATATATATATATACATACATACATACATATTTATGCATATGTATGCATACATATATATGCATATGTATGCATACATATATATGCATATGTATGTATGTATGTATATATATATATGTATATATATATGTATATATATATATGTATATATATATATGTATATATATATGTATATATATATATATATATATATATGTATG
>NC_033794.1:50591229-50613965 GCF_001876935.1 Asparagus officinalis | reverse complement strand
GAAAGAAATATTTGGATTAAGAGGACTTTATACTATTTTCCACTCTAAGCTACACATGCAAAAATTTTATTATTTTAATTACAAGTCTAAGTTGGTCTTTAATGAAATATACCACTTTGAAAATCATTTCTTAATAAATTCATTTAGAGTTATCATAAATGGTAAACTTAAGTCTAGAACTAACTAAGACTTAGAAAATTTAAAGTTTATCAAATAGATCAATTAAGCATTAACTCAATCAAATTGGTAGTTTAATTTTTACTTTATTTTTTTAATACTAACTAAAAACTAAGAAAAACAACAAAAAAATAAAAAATAATAAATCAAAATAAAAGGAAAAAGCTACTAAAAACTAAAAAAAATGAAGGAATAAAGGAAAAAAAAAAGGAAAAAGCTAACTGGTTCCCACCCCCATACCTAGACTTTGCATTATCCTTAAGGCAAATACTAGTAATAACATCTAAAATATCACAGTATAAGTACATGCCAAAAGTAAAAGTCAAATATTGGGTGAAAGAACAAGAAAATATCCCTCACTACTCATCACTAGACCGATCGTTGTCTGCATCATTCTCATCATCCTCATCCTCGCCCTCCTCTATCTCTGTATCACTACTGCCAAGATCCTCCCCCTCCTCTATACGTGTCACAGGCTGATAATGATGTGGTGGTGGTGGGTCCTGCTGTAGTGGAGGGGATGAAGGCTGATAAAATGGAGGGGCCGCAGATCCTGGTTGCATCTCATTTCAAGCAAGTTCTCAAACGAATTACACCCAAATAAACAAGAAAATTTATAGAAAATTGAGATTCGACATTTTCAAGAGAAAAAGTATTTGATCCATAATTTTACTTTGCGTTGGATTTAGAAAATGATGGGATAATGAGAAGTATTATTTGGGGGGATGGTAGAGCGAGGACTTCTTATTTGTAATTTGGAGATGTTGTTTGCTTTGCTGTTACTTATAGAACAAACATTTTGAAGTTGCCATTTGCACTATTTACGGGTGTTAACTATCATTGGTAGTTTACTCACTTTGGTGTACACTACCAGCCGATGAAACAGAGGAGACCTTTATTTGGCTATTTAGCCAATGGTTATAGTGTATGTCAGATATAGCCCCCTTGATTATCATCATCAACCAAGACAATACTATGTGTGGTACAATTCACAAAGTCTTCCCTCAAACCCATCATCATTTTTATTCATGACCACTGTTATAAATAGAGGTAAATAGCCCCGCACTAGCGGCACAAATAGCATTAGCGGTCCTTTTCCGCTACGCTATCGCCCAATAGTGGTGATGTATTGCGAAACATGCATTTTTCACTTGCAAAAGTTATCAATAGCGCCAATAGCGGTGAATAGCAGCCGATTGTAGGCAAAATCCACTTTTTGACAGCTATTTAAAAGCGATTTGAGGTTTATTTTTTAAATTAAACCCGATCCGCAACCACTATATCCCACCGCTTCCCCTAATTTTCTCGCATACTCCCACCACCTCCCATAGCCTCTGGTACCTCCATCAACACTTCCTCTCACCTCCTCTTTCCGTGAGCTCCTCCTAGTGTAGTCCTCTCACCGCTTAGCTTATTTTCTTGAAGACGATGACTCTTTGACTCATCCAGTCATCTTCGGTGTTATGTAACGGTTACATATCTATTTCATGTTTAGGATATCTTTACATCATCAAATGCACTTTTAGTTTTTTTAATTTCCTTTAATTTTTTTTATTTTTTAATATTTATATATATCTAAGTTAGACCGTTATTTGACTTTGCGCTTTTTACCGCTATTTTACCGTAATTGCCCCAAATAACCTTAGCGATCCCTCACCGCTATGTGATACTATCTGCTATCGATAACCTTGTTCATGATATCTTGGCAGGATATCCTTACAACATCTTCAATCATTGCAAAATATTCATGGTGATGAAGTTTCTACATGGTACAAAAAGTGGTATTGGAGTAGCACGAAAGAAAAGTTTGAAAAGCATTGGGGGAAAATGCGAGATAAATATGATTTAGATAAAAGAAGTTGGTTAGTAAATTTGTATAATCACCAAGATCATTGAGCTCATGAGTATCTCAAAGATAAAGGGCAGTTGGCAAGGTTCTAAAAGAAAGAAGGTTTGGATTGGTTGCTAGTTCATTTTCCGTCTCTGGCGAGATCTCATCAGCAAAAGAGGGGTACTCATTGATCCAATTCCAGGTTCTATCCCAAATGAGGTTTTTCTTGTTGGTATCATAGATGTGTTATAAGATCTGGGCAACGTCCAAGATTAGGTCATTTCTGCTTCTGCCAACGAAATGAAGGCGTCGCCCATTCTGAACGCTTCTTCGAGTCATCAACGCCCATTATTTCTAGGAATTAGTCACTTCACTGATCTTTGATGGTTTTATGGGTATCTTTTACCATGTGTATGATATCTACTCAATGGAATGAGGAAATTAATGCTTATATTGATATTTATGAGAATTAGCAAATCAAGTTGTATGATTTTGTTAAGTAATATGATTCAGATAGAAAACCAACGAGCCACTAAACTTGAACAATATTTCAAGACTACAAATTCAATTCTTATACTGACCACAAAACATCTTCTTGAAAAGCATGCTTGAGGGTGTTATACATGTAATGTGCTTCATATTTTTCAATGAGAATTTGAGGATGGTTACTCTATGCTTCATGAGAAGTTGTCAAAGAATGATGCATGTAGCGCATATGCAATTTGGATGATGATGTGGTGGATGAAAGCGAAAAAGTAATAAAGCATATTGTTGTCTTCAATGCATCTGAAGAAAATTCAATAATTATATTTGTGGTAAATTTGAGATGGAGGGTATTTTATGTAAACATAGCTTGCACATTTTTGTGAAGAAGTAAGTAATAGAGATCTCATTAAAGTATATTATGGGAAGATGGTCTATTAAGCCTAGACATATTAGTCGTGGAGTTGTTAAAAGTATCACAACAAATAATAAAGATCAACTTTCTTTCATCAATTATTGAACGCTTAGGGCAAGATGTGAAAATGCACTAGAAGATTGATAATCACATTTTTATTATATTTTATACCCTCATTATCTATTTCATGTAAATAAAAATATCACTGAGAACCTGTTTTATCTTAATTTGCAAGTTAACGAATAATTAATGAATAAAAGCCCAAAAGAATCAAACCCCCTGATTTTCTACCATTTATTGAAATACAAATATGAAGACAAAATAATGTCTAAGAAAACTCAATGAACCATGAAGAAATTGGGTTAAAAACCAAAAATAATAATCTATTGCAAACTAATCGGTCCGCCAACTGATTGGTTCATAACAAAAACTGTTTTATGGTTGTGATTTAATCTTTGATCTCCAAGTAAAATCTAAAGGTTCTCATTCATTGTTGTAGGCTATAAATAGGCGTGGAGGATGAGGGGTTTGAGTGTGAAATTTTTTATAAAAACTCCTTTTAGAGAGGAGAGTTACTCTTAATTGAGAATACCTTCTAAATTTATAACTTTTTATTACAATTAATAAAATAATTTTTTCACCTATTTATATTTTGTTTTCTTCTTCTTATTTAATAATGAAGATGAAGATAAGATGAAGATCAAGATGAAGGTTTGTTTTCAAGAGGCGAAAACCCTATTGTAATTTAAATTTTCCCTTTTATTTTTATTTTCTTGTTCCTGTTGTAGTAATTTCTTTTCTTCTTATTTTAGTAGTTTAGATTCACATTAATGCCTTGTAGAGTAGATTTATATTCATGTTTTTATTTCTACATTATTTTCTTGTACTTTTATTTTGTAGTATAGATTTATTTTCTCGCATAATCTAGATTTTCTTTTATGTTTTTTCTTTTACAACTTAGGTAGATTTATTTTTATGTTTATATTTACTTCTTTGTTCTTATTTTCCCCCTTGTAATTAGCTTTTATTTTCATTCTTTTCTTGTTATTCTCTCTAGCATAGATTTTATTTCTTGTTTTTATTTTCCAAGATGTGAAACTAATTCTTGTAGGAATTCTAGAATTGAATGAAACTAGCTTTATTTCTTTTATAATTTGTGAATTATTCTCTTGTGCTTAAAATAATCATGTTTAGGATAATCAATTAAAGAACTAATTGGTAAAAGAAGAATTTGATTATCTATGCTTATCTTGAGTGGTTTGATTGAATTCTAGAATTCTCATCTAGTTGTTCTTTTCATGAATGTTAATTTTATTTAGATAATAATCTAATAGGTTATATTTTTCTTAAGTGGTTTGATAGTCTATGCTTAATAAATCTAAAGTAGAATGTGAAAGAAAAGAGAATAGTTCATAATTTATTAGTGAAGTGACTAGTGGATTCAATTTTAGATTCCTCATATATCTAATTGAATCCTTCATCTTTTACTTTCTTGATTTTTCTCTTTATTCTTAATTTTTTTCTTATTTGCTTCTTTACTTCATTTCCCTTAATTTTTTTCATCCTTCTTTCTCTTAATCTAGTTTTGTTTCCATTCGCAGATGATCACAACCACTTTCTTTATCTCTCCACAACCACTTTTATCACTCCTAACTGTCACACACTACTTAAAAACCAATTTTGATTAATTCTTACAACACATTCCTCGTGGGATTCGAAAATCTTCTATACTATAACTTGATAGTCGTGCGCTTGAAACTTTGGTTATCATTATTTACCCCCTATCAAGCTTTTGGCGTTGTTGCCAGGAAAGGTGCTTATAAGTATGATTTTATTTATTTTGGTTCTTTTTCTTGTGTGTTTTCTTGTGAAAGAACCACTTTGAAGATTGAAAATCAAGGATTGAAGATTGAAGATTTGAAGATTTACTTTTGGTAACTCTTCTTTCTAGTATTTTTAATTCCACTCATTTAGTTAGTTCCTCACAATTAGAGACAATTAGGATCTAATTATAATAAAAAAATTCTTTCTTGTCAACCCTAATAAAATTCCCCCTCCACTTAAACAATTTCTAACAAGATAATTAAATCAAACAAGAGCTTTATCTCACATTTGTTTAATTGTTAACCTTAATTAAAAAATAAAAAGATTTTTTGCATCCTTTTGTAGTTGTTTTTAATTCATAGGGTTGCATTGCATATAGTTAGTAGAAATTTACTCAAGTGATTTTAGCATCTTGATTTGACACACACTTGAAAACATTCTTAAGGGTAAAAACCCACGCGAAGACGTAACATAGGTCAAAGGGTTGTGCGTGATGATGGAGCTGACACTTCTCATAGTACAGTGCGTGTTGATGGAGCAGACACTTCTTAGCCGCATATACAACCGGATGCTCAGATCATTAAAGCTTATTATAATAATCAATATTTTTATGCAAGGTCTTATATAAGAGGCTCACATGAAATGGATTTGAAAAAGAAAAATATTTAAGTGCCACGAAGGCTATTAGTATTAGCCCAACCTAGAAAGCCCATCTCCACTCTTCCCCTTTGATTTCTTTCTTCTTTCTTTCATGTGTGAGATGAGAGAGTTAGTTATGGAAACTAACTCCATATTTTAACAAAAATTGGTTTTAGGATTTGATTTAACCGATTTGTTTCTCTAAAAAAAGATTTAAATTCTAGAAAATCTCCAAACACCTAACCACTTGATCCCTTTAAAAATCCACAATATATATATATATATATATATTTCACCTCTTTTCTTCACGGGAGAGCTTTCAAAAAAAAACTGAAAAAAGAAGAAAAAAAGAAAGCAGGGAAGGAGCAGAGAGACGTCAATGAGAATTGAGAGAAAAAAGGGATTTTCTTGCTTCGGTGTAGCTTACGGAGTTTCTCTCGAATGATCGACAAGCATTTCTTATCCTTCAACTCTTTTATTTTTCATGGTCGCCCTATTTTTTTTCAAAATCGACAAGCATTCATTTCCTACTTGATTTTGAAATTCCTTGAAATCTTCTTGAATATCCTCATTTATGTTCTCATTTTGTAATACTCTATTATTCTCTAGTTCTCTAAGAAATTTATTCTCATTTATTATTATGTTGTCTTGCATTTTGTTGAATTCTTTCTTTAAGTTTTAGGAAGGTTTCATATGAATTCTTTGTAGCTGCAATAGGTTATCCTTTCCATGTTTCTGCAATACATCCAAGAAAAATGATGATCATGCTCTTCAGCTCCCTTTAATGCACTAGAATAGAGACTTCCTGCTATATGGGATTATATTCAAGCATTACACCTTTTTGGCATGTTTAATCGTAGGGAAATCCTTAGAGCCTCAAAGCAAGATCGAGCATTGTGACTGAATGACGTTACCAAAGTACCAAGCCTTCACTTCTTGTATTAGCATGTTTATGAGAGTCCACCATTCGTTCACAATATTTATCTTTTATATTATTTAACATGATACATATTATAAATATTTATTATACTAGAAACAAAAATATAAGAAAAATGTAGAAATTTGTGGGGAAAAAAATATATGTTAACTTTCTTATTGGTCAATATTCTCATTACTCACTTTTAACGTGCATGTTCTCAAGAGAAAAGTTACAACATGCAATTTGTAACTCCAAACCAAATTCTTGGAGTTTTCCAAATACTAATATCATTTTGGTAGTTTAACCAAGCTAATTGTTTTATATCAATCTTCTTATGTGTTGATGCTTCTAGATATGTAATTTATGAAAGGATAACTTTAAATATCCCATGCTTACAGGTTTCACTTCAAAATTGAGTTATTTTTTCTTCAAAACTTTAACAAAAACAAATAAGCTTATAATAGTGTCAAAACTACATCCCGATTCAAATTTATTCTGACACAGTTTAAGTTATTATGTTTAGTCTAAACCTTCTTGTATGTATTATGGAAAGAAAATTTAAATATGTTACCTGCACATGTTGTTTCCACTTTAAACGAACTATTAAGGGTTGCAAACTTTGTCCAAGGGTCCTCAAAGTTACTTGAGTTTGAATTATTATTTAACCATTTAAATTATATGTTTCGACCACTTAGGGCATTACCAACTAACCACTAAAATTTTTATTATGGTTTAATACTAATCACCCCCATTTAATTCAACTCTTCCTTTCACTGAATATGGTTAATCGTTCACATAATTCACACTTCAAGTGCACGCTTTGGAGAGCAAATTCAAATACCGTTATTACTTTTGGATGTGTATCTACTTTGAACAATATTTTCAGCAAACTTTATCAAAAGGAAATATGCTTAAATTAGCTTTCAAACTCAAATAGAGTTGGAATTGTTCTCTGATCAATTAAGCTACACTATGTAGATTACACCAAACTTATTTGAGTTTTTCTAACCACTTAATAGATGTGAATTTTGGATTATTCATCACTTAATTCAAAGTATCAACTACACATGACAAAACATATTAACACCTACTTGAAACCTTTGCAACAAAAATCTTTAGCCGCCTTTTCCGGCAACACTCTCCCAATGCTCACCACTACTAGTTTTTATAACATTGCTAGGATTTAACACATTAACAAGACTTACGTTTATATGCATGCTTTTGTGTACTATTTTATTATTACTTGTTTGTAGGCTAAATAAATGTTATCTGACTCTGTCGGTTTTCTAGTAAGTGGAGGGTTCACGTTTTATGGGATATTGTGCCATAGGAACTCAAGTGCCTAAATAGGCAAGACTTGATAATGGAAATCACCTGAAATGTCATGATTAGATTAAAACCCAGTTTATACCTATAATACTTATCTTGTTTGATATTGTGTATGACATGCTTGACTTTATGGAAAATTATTGATTGATCATCTAGTTGTCATCCAATAGGAGAGACTGTGCATGAAGACGACTCCTGTTAAAAATATGATTTATAAGTGTGTTTTCAAAGTATGTCTATGCTCTCGATATCAATATCCTGATATGAGGTTATTTTTTTCTTGGCTATTACTATTGTAGCATCGGCTAGACGATGCACCCATCTTGTTAAGACATGTTCTAGGTCACGGTTATTTTTATAGTTTTACAAAAGTCGTTAATCGGTAACTCTATGGTTAGTGCATAATATTTCATGCACAGTCACTTAAATTAAACCGAAAAATATGGGGTTTATAAAGAGGGATTACACGGAGTATATAACATGTATATAAACGGGCACATGCGCATTCCTGATATCCTGAATTATATATATAAGGGCCAAAGAGCTAATACTTAACTTGAAGTCGTGTTCCCGGGATGGTTTACGGGGAACCAATTTATATACATGAAAATATTCTTCTCTAATTCATATAACATGTAAAATAAGAATAATGTACTTTGTGATAGATTTGGCATGCACGACCTATCCTGGATGAGGTGTTGATGATGTATTTTTTTTCTTGTTTATAGGATTTTAGGAGTTGATATTTAGCGATTTACAATTTGTGATACATGGTATATACGATGGTTTTCTTGTTTGGATTATTCCCTTGACGTACTCATCTCGTATTGTGGGTTTCTAAATATTAACTCCTTTTAGTACATGGTATAAGATGTATACTTTCTGGTAGATCTTATTTGACATTGACAATTATCAATTTCCTTTATCATCTTTAATTGAGTTTCATATTTTCTTTATACCTGCCATATACACTTACACACGCATAATTTCCTCATTTTACATGCTTGTTGGCAGTTTTCTGACTCCCTTGGGGTTTGTGTGCCCCAGGTTTGGGGACTATTCTTTCTTCGCAGGACCAAGAGTACTTTAAGGATCAAACCAGCGACAGTGATCACCTTCTGTCCTTTTTCAACTTTAGTTTAGTTAGGTAGTTATTTATTTTAGACTTTTTCTTAGCCACATGTGATTCTCCAGACTATGATGTATTTTCCTTTTTCCTATTTTGGAGAGTTGTGGACTTACCATAGAACTCTGTAATTCCAAATATTTATTTTATCTATCTATTTTATTTGTTATCTTAATTACATGTTCTATGTAGTAGTTCTTTTGGCAATATATATATATACAGGATGATCCAGATGCGTGAATATGACTGTATGGTTACATTGTTGATCGAGTCACGTTCTAAACTATCATATTTTAGAACCGGAGCATGATAAGGTTTTTATTGGTATCAGAGCCAGGTTAGATAATTGGACTCTCATCCTGTACATAACTATTAGAGCTTTTAAAATAGGAATAGGAGTCTGAGCTTGTATAATATTAGGTTCGTTCACACTTGCAATATCTTTTTTACACTTACTCCATTTGATTCCGCATCCAAATTCATTTCTATCTTAATAGTTAATTCTTTTTCCTTCTCAAGCCAAGTGTATATGGACTTAGTCAATGAGCACAGATAGGTTTTTGTAGACTAGTCCCAAGCTTCATAAGTTAAGCTACCAGGAAAGTTTGTCCAGCCACTAGCCCTCACCTTAGATTTACAAGGTGAATTTTTTTGGGAATTATAATAGATAAATACTTATAAATAGGTTTAGCAGAATAAATACTAAGTATTGTAGATAGATTAGCTTAGAACTTTGATGGATTAGAGTAGTTTAGTAATGAGTAACTGCATAATATAATCTGCTTATATATTAGGTTATAAATATGATGAGGAAGATGAACTAGACTCGAATGTCTTTGTATTTAATCTTCCTATTTTCACTTTATAGCTTTAAAATTTTCTTAACCAAGTGATTGCATGTATGAGTATATGTATCTTGACACATGAGCTTGGCATGAAGCTGTGTTTGCTTGATATTTGTGCTCCTGAAACATCCCTAGACTATTCAATACCGGCTATGCACGGTGTATGATGTTGATATAACTATGTACCCAATATATGATCAAGATATGACATGAATGCTTGATATCTAGAAAAACATATTAATTCTTGAGAATTGCCACTGAAACATGGTTCTAACTACATGTTTATAAGTTTAAGAAATACAAGGACAAGAACTTCATGAAAAGTCTCAGGCTAGGAACTGTTAGTTTTATATTAGTATTGAATTATCTTAGGTTATACATGTTTATGATGCCTTAGTGTTGAATATCGAGTGAGTCCTTCAAGACACCATTATAATATTGATATTAGGATACATGTTTTAGTGAGAGGTGGCTCGTGATCTTCCTCCACTAGATTGTGATTGGTGGTGGTCCTAAGGGTGACAACCCTTAGGACCAAAATTGGAAAGAATTAGTTTACATGTATCACATCTTGACTGATCTCACATGGGATTCATACTATGGAGAGTCATTCCAATAGGCTTATAGTATATGGTATGAGATATATACTACGACAATCTAGATTTGGGGTATAACCTATCATGTAATCGAATAGTAAAAATGAAATTCATAAGGGATATGGAGAAATTGATGATGAAGTTTTAAAACATATACGAGCGACCTATCATATGAATATAAGGATGCACATATATGTATCCAGGTGAAAGTTATACCTTTGACATGTCAGAGTATTCCCTAGTGATAATTGAAAGTGTTTATATGCATGAGTGTGTTTACTATATATCCAAGTAACTTTAAAAAATAAAAAATAAAAAATAAAAAATAAATAAGAGGTCCGATAATGAATAAATTGTGTTACTCTTTACATTACTACAAGTAAAATACTTTCCTGACTTTACTATATGACATGATATGTATTCTAGATATATATCTATCATGGAGACCTCATTTACTATTCTAAACATATATATGTTACCAATTGTTCTTTCTTGTACTAAAATAAAATTTTAATGACGGAATTTTTTTCTTAGGTGGGTAGGATGTAATAGTCAATATTTTTTTTATGCAAGGTCTTATATAGGAGGCCCCCTGAATTGGATTTGAAAAAAAAAAATTTAAGTGCCACAAAGGCTATTAGTGTTAGCCCAACCTAGAAAGTCCATCTCCACTCTTCACTTTTGATTTCTTTCTTATTTCTTTTGTGTGTAAGATGAGAGAGTTAGTTATGGAAACTAACTCCACATTTTAACAAAAATTGGTTTTAGGATTTGATTTAACTGATTTGTTTCTCTAAAAGAATATTTAAAATCTTAAAAAATCTCTAACCACCTAACCATGCGATCCCTTTAAAAATACATATATATCTCTTTCACCTCTTTTCTTCACGGGAGAGCTTTAAAAAAAACGTAAAAAAAAAAGAAACTAGGGAAGGAGCAGAGAGGCATCAATGAGAATTGAGAGAAAAAGGGATTTTCTTGCTTCGGCGTAGCTTTCAGAAATTCTCTCAAATGACCGGCAAATATTTCTTATCCTTCAACTCTTTCACTTTTCATGGTTGCCCTATTTTTTTCAAAATCGACAAGCATTCATTTCCTACTTTATTTTGAAATTCCTTGAAATCTTCTTGAATATCCTCATTTATGTTCTCATTTCGTAGTACTCTATTATTCTCTAGTTCTCTAAGAAATTTATTCTCATTTATTATTATGTTGTCTTGCTTTTTGTTGAATTCTTTCTTTAATTTTTAGGAAGGTTTCATATGAATTCTTTGTAGTTTCGATAGATTATCCTTACCATGTTTCTGCAATACATCCAAGAAAAATGATGCTCATGTTCTTCAGCTCCCTTTAATGCACTAGAATATAGACTTCCTACTATATGGGATTTATTTAAGCATTACACCTTTTTGGCATGTTTAATCGTAGCGAAATCCTTAGAGCCTCAAAGAAAGATCTAACAGTGTGACTGAATGATGTTACCAAAGTACCAAGCCTTCACTTCTTGTATTAGCATGTTTATGAGAGTCCACCATTCATTCACAATATTTATCTTTTATATTATTTAACATGATACATATTATAAATATTTATTATACTGGAAACAAAAAATATAAGAAAAATGTAGAAATTTGTGGGGAAAATTATATGTTAACTTTCTTATTGGTCAATATTCTCATTACTCACTTTTAACGTGCATGTTCTCAAAAGCAAAGTTACAACATGCAATTTGTAACTCCAAAACCAAATTCTTGGATTTTTCCAAATACTAATATCATTATGGTAGTTTAACCAAGCTAATTGTTTTATGTCAATCTTCTTATGTGTCGATGCTTCTAGATATGTAATTTATGAAAGGATAACTTCAAATATCCCATGCTTATAGGTTTCACTTCAAAATTGAGTTATTATTTCTTCAAAACTTTACCCAAAACAAATAAGCTTACAATAGTGTCAAAACTACATCATGATTCAAATTTATTCTAACCACTTAATAGATGTGAATTTTGGATTATTCCTCACTTAATTCAAAGTCTTGACTACACATGACAAAACATATCAACACCTACTTGAAACCTTTGCAACAAAAATCTTAAGTCGCCTTTTCTAGCAACACTCTCTCAATGCTCACCACTACTAGTTTTTATAACATTGCTAGGACTTAACACATTAACAAGACTTATGTTTATATGCATGCTTTGTGTACTATTTTCTTATTACTTGTTTGTAGGCTAATGAATGCTATCTGACTCCGTCGGTTTTCCAGTAAGTGGAGGGTTCACGTTTTATGGGATATTGTGTCATAGGAATTCAAGTGCCTAAATAGGCAAGACTTGATAATGGAAATCACCTGAAACGTTATGATTAGATTAAAATCCGATTTATACCTATAGTACTTATCTTGTTTGATGTTGTGTATGACATGCTTGACTCTTTGTAAAATTATTGATTGATCACCTAGTTGTCATCTAATAGAAGAGACTGTGCATAAAGATGACTCCTGTTAAAATGTGATTTATAAGCATGTTTTCATAGCATGGCTATGCCCTCGATATCGATATCCCGATATGAGATTTTTTTTTCTTGGCTATTACTATTGTAGCATCGGCTAGACGATGCACCCATCTTGTTAAGGCATGTTCTGGGTCATGGTTATTTTCATAGTTTTATAGAAGTTGTTCCACGATAACTTTGTGGTTAGTGCACAATATTTCATACACAGTCACTTAAATTAAACCGACAAGTATGGGGTTTATAAAGGGGGATTAGACGGAGCATATAACATGTATATAAACGGGCACATGTGCATTCCTGATATATTGAATTATATATATAAGGGCCAAAAGGCTAATACTTGACTTGAAACCGTGTTCCCGGGATGGTTTACGAGGAACCAATTATATACATGAAAATATTCTTCTCTAATTCATATAACATGTAAAATAAGAATAATGTGCTTTGCGATAGATTTGGCGTGCACGGCCTATCCTGGATGAGGTGTTGATGATGTATTTTTTTCTTGTTTATAGGATTTTGGGAGTTGTTATTTAGCGGTTTACAATTTGTGATACATGGTATATGCGAGGGTTTCCTTGTTTGGATTATTCCCTCGACGTACTCATCTCGTATTGTGGGTTTCTAAATCTTAACTCCTTTTAGTACATGGTATAAGATGTATGCTTTGTGGTAGATCTTGTTAAAGTAAGAGAGAGAGAGAGAATCTTGGGTAAATTTCCCTTGAATTGAATATTGAGTGTGCACATATATTTATACAAGTAGAGGAGTGTGAGGTTTGTTCTCCCAAGCAATGTGGGACTAAAACCCACTACAATACACTATTATCAACAGCCCCCTTCAAACTCATGTTGGATCAAACAAAGTGAGTTTGCGTACAAGAAACTGGAACCGATGAACAGGTAAGGCCTTTGTGAAGAAATCTGCAAGCTCGTCAGCGGATGAAACATGAGGAAGTAGAATTGTCTTGTCCTTGATAACTTGGTGACGGACAAAATGAGCGTCGATCTCAATATGTTTGGTCCTTTCATGAAATACTGGATTATTAGCAATCTGGATGGCACTCTTATTATCACAGTAGAGAGGAGTAGGAGTCGTAACAGAAATACCGAAATCACTGAGAAGGCGACGAAGATGAATAATCTCTTTAGCTGTTGTGGACATTGCACGATACTCTGCCTCAGTACTGGAAAGAGCAATAACATCTTGTTTCTTACTTCGCCAGGAAATAAGGGAATCACCAAGAAATATACAATAACCTGTGGTAGACTTTCTGGTAGTTGGATCACCAGCCCAATCAGCATCAGAATATGCACAAAGCTCTAACTTAGATGTAGCAGGAAACAAAAGTGAGCGAGTGCTAGTACCCCGGAGGTACCGAAGAATCCGTAATAAGACAGCATAGTGTACAGAACGTGGGGCACTAACAAATTGACTGACAATACCAACAGCATGAGAGATATCTGGTCGAGAGATGCACAAATAGACCAACTGACCAACAAGATGTCGATATCGGGTAGGATCAGATAGAGGCTCACCGTCAGTAGAGCAAAGTTTGACATTCTGCTGGAGTGGAGTATCGACAGTTGTATTATCAGTTAACTCAGCTTGATTTAGAATATCTGAGAGATACTTCTGTTGAGACAGTAATACACCCCGCGGGCCTTGAGAAATTTCTAGACCAAGGAAATACCGAAGAGATCCAAGATCCTTCATGTGGAACTGTTGTTGCAACTGAGATTTTGCGTATTGTATACCTGTCATATCATCACCTGTAATGATCATATCATCTACATAGATGAGTAATAAAACCCTGCCACGCGATGTAGTGCGAACAAACAGAGAAGCATCTTGATGACTTTCTATAAAGCCCGCTTTGAGCACAACATCGCGAAAACACTCAAACCAAGCGCGGGGTGCCTGTTTGAGACCATAAACAGCACGACGAAGGAGACATACATGTCCCGGAGGAATATTTGACCCTGGAGGCGGTTGCATATATACGGTCTCTGATAAAGAGCCATGAAGAAAAGCATTTTTGACATCCATCTGGTATAAGGGCCAACGATGAGCAGCAGCGACCGCAAGGAGAGTACGCACAGTGGGCATCTGAGCAACAGGAGCAAAGGTCTCCTCATAATCAATACCTTGTTGCTGAGTAAAACCTCTAGCCACTAAACGAGCTTTTCGACGTTCAATGGTGCCATCAGGACGAAACTTGACCTTATAAACCCATTTACTGCCAACAAGAGAGATCCCAGGAGGACAGGGAACAATATCCCAGGTATGAGTTTGCTGAAATGCTTGAAATTCCTCAGCCATAGCTTGTCGCCACTCTGGAATTTGAACTGCCTCTTGGAAGGACTTTGGCTCAACAATAGTATGAATGGCAGCAAGAAAGTTATGAAAGATAGGTGAATAAGAAGTAACAGAAGCATACCGGGCAGGCATGACATGTGGGCGTTTGCCTCGACGAAGAGCAAGAGGAACCTCAGGCGGGGGAGATGCTGGCGCAGGTGCATGAAGATCAACAGTATTTTCTGGAGTGAGAGTTGTGTCCACAGGATATGGATTAGATGGTGTAAGAGAAGACTCAGGTGAGGAAGAGTCAACAGAAGGAGAGGGAGAGATGTCAGGGAGATCTCGAAAGGAAAATTGAGGTGAAGAAGTGGGTGATGCAGTGGACGGGGAAGCATGATCGGTAGAGTGGAGGAAATTAAAGTCATCAGAAGTAGAATAATATGGAGAATCCTCTTCGAACTGAACATGACGAGATATATGAACTCGACGAGTTGCGGGATCATAACAACGATAACCTCGATGTTCTGAACTAATTCCTAAATAAACACAAGAAACTGCTCTGGGAGACAATTTATCACGTTCGTGAGATGGCAGAAAAACAAAACATCGACAACCAAAAACGCGAACTAGATCATAACGGGGAGGATGAGTATAAACACGACTATAAGGAGTAGCACCGGAAAGAGAGCTAGATGGAGTGATATTAATGGCATGAGTCGCGGTGAGAATAGCCTCAGCCCAGAAACGACGAGGAACAGAGTAAGAAATGAGCATTGATCGGGCAGTATCGAGGATATGACGATGTTTGCGTTCAGCAACACCATTTTGCTCATGAGTGTAGGGACATGACTGTTGAAAGATAGTCCCATGAGAGGACATGATAGAGCGCATGGCAGAGGATAGGTACTCTTTGGCACAATCAGAACGAAAAACTTTAATACGAGATTGCCATTGAGTGAAAATCATAGCAGTGAAGGCTTGATAAGCAGTAAGTACGTCAGAGCGATTCTTAAGTAGGTAAACCCATGTAAAACGAGAGAAATCGTCGATAAAACTAACATAATATAAGTAGCCAGATGAAGAAGGCAAAGGAGCTGGCCCCCAAATATCAGAATGTACTAAATCAAATAAGGAAGTGGATACAGATGTACTCATTTTAAATGGTAAAGCAGTGAATTTAGCCAATTTGCAACCAGCACATGACTCAATACTAGAACTAGATGATACAGGACCAAGTACTCCAGACTGAATAAGACTCTCCAGCCTTTTATTACACACATGACCAAGTCGTCTATGCCATAAATTGGCAGGAAGCGAGGTAGAGGGTTTTGACGAACAAAGAGAAGCAACAAGAGAACGTGGACGTATGGACTCTGGAAGGTGAAGATATTCCAGAAAATACAGTTTGTGCCTCCTACGACCCGCCCCAACCGTCTTGCCCGTCTGTGGATCCTGCACAATACAAGTATCAGAAGAAAATGAGACAAACAGGCCCGCCATGCATAAAGAGCTAATAGAAATTAAATTCAAGCACAATTGTGGAGCCACATAGACGGGACCAAGTGTTAGACGACCAGATGGATCATTTTGTGGGGTAATAGAGCCATACTGAGTAATGGACAATGGTTGTCCAGCAGCTGTGTAGATAGGAGGAAGAGAGGATGAAGTAAAGACAGAGGATAAAAGTGAGGCATTACAAGTCATATGAAAGGAACAACCAGAGTCAAAAATCCAGAGATCATTCATACCAGAGACTGAAGGATTAGCTGAAGAACCAGCAAAATGCATACCAGAGAGTTGTGCGGCGGATGTAGAGGTGATATGTTGAAAAGCATCAAGTTGACGGCGAAGACTTTCAATAGCTTGAATAGTAGAGTCTGAAGTAGTAGAAGGTATAGCATTGGCCAACAATCCTGGTGTACGAGAGGGTTGAGACTGAGGGGGTCGCCGACCACGTCCAGTACCTGAGGAACGTAACTCAGGATGAAGCTTGAAGCATGTCTCAATGCGGTGTCCTTCCTTCTTACAATATTTGCAAGAGAGCTTAGATCGAGCCTGTGGAGAGGGAGCCTGTGGAGAAGTATAATTCATAACAGGAGCAGTGACAGGTACAGACAAAACAGTCTCGAGTGAAGAGGTAGGAGTGTCTGTTGACAAATTGAGTCGTGCTGTCTGCTGCCGGGTCTCATAAGCAGTGAGAGCTCCCATAACTGAGGCCAAAGTCGGAAATTGAGGCTGGTGAAGTAGTTGATCAGCCATAGTTGAATATTCAGGAAGGGACTGAAACAATTGATGCACCTCATGCCGTTCGTACCAGGCTAGCCAGTCTTCATATGTGGAATTACGTCCAGGAAGCATGGAGCGTAACTCTGTCCAAAAAGCTTGCATTTGTCCAAAATGGGACTGCAGAGATGAACTACCTTTGCGTTGTAGAGAAATGCGTTGCAGAAGATATGCCTCCCGTGCACCCGAGCACTCAGTGAAACGCTCAGTGAGACGAGTCCACATGGCCTGAGCAGAGGGAAGCGAGCCAATCTCGACAGTGAGACCAGAGCCAACACAGCGAGTGAGATAATCCATAACACGAAATTCCTGCAATTGCCACTCTGAACTCTCCTTGACATAGAGAGCACGAGCAGTCTGAAGATCGACATCACCACTGCCAGAGGCAATAGTACTGGATGAAGCAACAGTGCTGATGGACGGTGGAACTGGTCCCGTACTGGTGAGATGATCAAGCAAACCAGCGCCACGCAAGGCATTGGTGACAATGGTGGACCACCCTGCCCAGTCACTTTGATCATTGAGGGGCAAAGGTGGTTTGGGAATCTTCTCTGAAGGAGCCATAACAGCAATCTTGAGACGTTAAGATGTCGAGATGCTGTTACTAATGTCGTTCGTTTGAGGCCGAGAGACGGCTTGAAACGACGATGCCGTTAATTTGAGACCGAGAGACGGTCTTGAAACGACAATGCCGTTAAAATAGAACCCGAAGGTTAGAATGAAACCCGAAGGTTTAAAATAGAACCCGAAGGTTAGAATGAAACCCGAAGGTTTAAAATAGAACCCGAAGGTTAGAATGAAACCCGAAGGTTTAAAATAGAACCCGAAGGTTAAACGAGAACGCGAAACGCGTTAAGAGGCCGCAAAACGACAAGGCCAAAATATCTGGCAGATGAACGCCAAATAATTAAAAATAAAAATAAAAAAAATAAAACATTAAACGGCTGCAAAGCAATAAGGCCAAGATTTGGCAAAAGAACGCAAAAGCGTTAAAAATTTTATTGAAAGGGAAATAGCCCTAGCTCTGATACCATGTTAAAGTAAGAGAGAGAGAGAGAATCTTGGGTAAATTTCCCTTGAATTGAATATTGAGTGTGCACATATATTTATACAAGTAGAGGAGTGTGAGGTTTGTTCTCCCAAGCAATGTGGGACTAAAACCCACTACAATACACTATTATCATATAACATGTATATAAACGGGCACATGTGCATTCCTGATATATTGAATTATATATATAAGGGCCAAAAGGCTAATACTTGACTTGAAACCGTGTTCCCGGGATGGTTTACGAGGAACCAATTATATACATGAAAATATTCTTCTCTAATTCATATAACATGTAAAATAAGAATAATGTGCTTTGCGATAGATTTGGCGTGCACGGCCTATCCTGGATGAGGTGTTGATGATGTATTTTTTTCTTGTTTATAGGATTTTGGGAGTTGTTATTTAGCGGTTTACAATTTGTGATACATGGTATATGCGAGGGTTTCCTTGTTTGGATTATTCCCTCGACGTACTCATCTCGTATTGTGGGTTTCTAAATCTTAACTCCTTTTAGTACATGGTATAAGATGTATGCTTTGTGGTAGATCTTATTTGACATGCTCTCTCACTGCTCATGCTCTCTCACTGTGTTGAAAATGGCAAATAAATTTCAAATGAGTCGTTTTTCAAAATAAATTCATAAAGGGGACTATTTTGAAAATTTGTCCTATTCTTTATTAAAGTAAAGCAATAATAACTGTAATTACGATGATCACAAAGCCTCTCACTACCTAATCATAAATCTCAAGAACCTCATCATCGTCGACATTGTTACCATCTCGAGACTGAGACCATTTGATGATATCATACAAGCAGATCCAATGCCCATTTTTGTTTTCCTTCTCAGCACGATGTCACTCCCAGTTCTCAAATTCAAGCGAGCAATGAGTCGGAGTAGACCGATAGTTTTTGACACCTTCAATCCCTTGGTTGTCTACTGCCATCATAGCATCCTCAAGCTGTTGGATGCAGCCCCAGCTTGGCTCCTTTAAACTCCATACCTCACTCATTGTGTGTTCAATGCGTTGAATCAATGCAGAGAGTGAAGCTTTGGTCATGTGGCTCCTTATCGATTCAGGATGCTCTGAATCTATCGTTGAAGGGCGGGAGATCAGCGAGGAGAGAAGAAGTAGTTGGGTAGAAATAGTCATTTTCCATATTTGTAAGTTTTGTTTGGTGTTGTTTTTTTGGGTGTTGTGGCGGGGGTTATTTAAAAGAAAGGAAAGACTCCTGTTAGTGTTACTGTTCGGATTATGAAATGGATTCCAACTCTGATTCGGATTCAGTGTCTCTTTTTCTGTTTACGAAAAGGAAACTTTGACTGATTCCTTTATGTTACTAAAAACCTAATCTCTACATACAGATTTAAATAAAGAAAAAAGGGAAGGTTCGGAATGGAATTCTAGCTTGACTCAGTTTGCTCTAGTTTCCTAGTACTAACGAGATTCCTTCCCTATTAAATACCCCACACACCCAACCAAAAAGAAAAAGGAAAAAAAGTCTCTACAACTAAGCATGTACATTGAAGATTTCTGCTCATCAACTTCTTCCCTTCACAACAACCACCAAAAATCCTTCTCTGACCTTGGACCCTTTGTCGATCGATTCAGAGACATCCCTGAACCGATCAGAGGAGACATGATCGAAGCATCATTCTCTGTGTTGCGAAAATGCCTAGAGCGCATTGTTGAGCAAATCATGGGTTTGACGGAGTCGTGCTCAGCCTACACTGAACAGCTCACAGATGTGGTCTTCGCTGTAGATAGAGTAGGGATGGAGGGAGTGGATAAGTATAGGGGTATGGTGATTCACTTGATTGAATCAGAGAGGCAGGTTCTTTTGAAGAGAATGGAGGTTTTGTTAGATATAGGTGTCTTGTAGGCAATCATTGTATATTATAACAGGACGAATATGAATATAACATCCTTGTTCAAAATGATAGTATGTTATTTTGGTCTGTATTTATCTGGTATTTTTAAAATAGATAAAATCCTTAGAATGATACTAGACTATCAGAAATTTTGATAGTGATCATAATGAAGAAGAGATTTGATTAGTCGCTAATGTATATTCTGAAATGTTCCTAGTCAATGAAGTGTTGAGATAGGATATCATCACTTTGGCAAGACTAGTGTATACTCTATTTATCCTTTTTTAAGGACGATGCTCTATCTCTTAGATCATTGATACTGAGACATTAAGATATAGTATACAGGTGCTCATTAGTGAATGAGTTCACTGAACGACTCGCCGAGAACATCTAGTTGGTAATATACTTAACTGTCAAATAGAAGTTCTCAAGTGATATAGTATAAAGTAGTCTCTTGACCCGAGGCATGGTGCAATATCTTATATGTCAGTATAGTTATACTTAAACTTTTACCTAACCATAATTCTCATTGGGTTGTGCATAACGGTTCTTGTTGGGTACATCTTGAGACACAAGAAGATATTAAGAAGCCAAGATGAGATTCGTCTCTCCCAGTATAGGGGTTAATATCATAAGATTGTTTGATATAACTATAGCCTGAAAATCCTTGGCCGAGGTGAATAAAATAAACTGAGTGTCAGTTTGATCTTATAGGTTATGAGTTTAATATCAACAAACACTAATCAAGCTATTAGGTTTGATCTTATAGGTTATGAGTTTAATATCAACAAACACTAATCAAGCTATTAGGGTTTGACAGTTTACCATACCCTAGGCACACTAATCAAGCTATTAGGGTTTGACAGTTTACCATACCCTAGGCTCGATAGTTTGACATGGTTTGACAAATAGACCAGACTATATGGTATTTATCACTAAGTGGTCCTGATAAAATTGGGTAAGTAGATTGCAGACCTTTATCATAACTTATACCCGGGTAGTCTTCATGTGTAGCTAGCACATCTGTTATACTTGTCGATATGATCCTGAGTTTTAAGTTGGGCCCTATAGTCACACCAAGAGTGTACTTGAATCCTGTGAAATTATGATTTATAGAGAAATACGTATGATTGATGCGCATATATGATTTTTATCAGATACATATAAACAGTTATATATATCAGTAAAATCAGGATGCTATGTGCTTAAGAAATCAATTTCAAAAAAATTTCCATAAAGTTCCCTTTTAGTCAACTGCTTGACTTTTGGTCAACAATTGACTTTTAGTCAACTGGTTGACTTTTTGGTCATATGATGACTTCTTAGTTAAATATTGGAAAAATATTGAATATCATATTTTTATGAAATACCATATTTGTGACGCCCCTGGGTTCACACAAGGCTGCAGTACAAGGTGAAACCAAGAATGTCAAACCTGTTATGCACCACACCGTGCAATAACATGTTTCACCATCACAATCAACATCTATCTAGTAGAATCAACAACTAGTGTAGGTACAAAACAGGTGAGAGATAATACAAGGAATACTGATGAAATGATAATAGTCACATAAATATCTCATCATCCAACAATACAGAAATACATAATCAAGGTCTGAGTAGATAAACTGAAATACTCAACAAGTCTCAAATACAAATGTCTGGCGATAAGGAAATAAGGCATACAGCCTTTACAACTTCTAGAACAAGACTCTCAAATGTCTAAACAAAATCTACTGTGGAACTCCAAAAGAAAATATATCTAAGTAAACAGCTGAAGCTAAAATCTAAAGTAGTCCGCTATCAACCTGCGACTCTCCGTGCTCCTGGCTCATGACCTGAAAGGGGGGAGGGACAACGAGCGTCAAAGCGCTAGCGAGTAACATCACAACCAACCCCAAGGGAACAGGGCTCGTTGTATAAGAAAATACAGATAATATATATATTAGATCTAGAATCATTAATCCTACTAAAGAGGGTTTTAGTATTTAGAAATTTACAACACGAGCATAGGTACGTCGAGCGAAATAATCCAAACAAGGAAACCCTCATGTATATACCTTGTATCTCAAATTGTAAATCTCTAAACACCAAACCCGAGGTTCTAGTACAGAAACAATAATAAAAGAAATACAGCTAATCTCAGAACAATATACAGTGTCATACCATAGCTAACATGAATGTCATGTTATTATTTACATAAGTGCCATATCAACATCATGTCGTGAACTTCTGTGAAGAAGTCATATGCAGGGTTAAGAACTATGTTCAAATCAGGAACTATTTATGTCGTAGTTTCCAAACTCATAAAATAAGTGTCAAATGTCCAACACGAGGACTGGAAAGAATTTATAGTCCAACACGAGGACTTCTATAAATCACAGTCCAACACAAGGACTTTCATAACTCATGAACCGAATATAACCGTTATCCAAAACATGGACCGGATGTGACCGTTGTCCAACGCATGGACCGGATGGTAATGCATATCCAACACGAGACCGGATATTATTGCATATCCAGCACGAGGATT
>NC_033794.1:50584508-50590939 GCF_001876935.1 Asparagus officinalis | reverse complement strand
TCTGGGTTTCTGTCAGCTCGAAACCTGAAACAAACAAAAATTCTACAATATCAAGTGTTCTAAATTTCTGGAAGAAGAATAACTAGTCTCAAGCATGAAATCCATATTCCCAATATTTCAAAATACATGAGAAAGACAAATTGAAATGTTTTAATGACAGTAAAACGTTGTTAAACTCTTGTTTAATAATCCTCAGATCTAGATCTTTATTGGACAAAACGTGGGTGAACTTTCACAAACTGAAATATCGATTCTTGCAATCTACAATGTAAAGAAACTCATTTTTATACAAAAATACCTGTTGGGCTCTTCAAAAACTCATGAGAAATCAAAATAAAACCATAGGAAAAAGGGGTGAGGGATTGGGCGAGATGATACTCGCCTGAGGGGTGTAGATGAACTCCAAAAAATAAGTGAGAATGATCCTCCTTCGCTGAACACCGATGGATCTCGCGTCGGCTCCTCCAAAATCCTCCAAGAACGGATCTAGGGTTTGGGAGAGAAGAGGGGGGCTGCTAGGGTTTGTAAAACAGAAGAAAAGAGGTGATTTTCGTGATATAACATGTATATATATAGCAGCAAACCCGAAAACCGAAACCCGAAACCCGAAACTGGAAATTCAGTCTGACTAGGAACATTCTCTTCGGTATTTTGGCTATAACTTTCTCATACGACCTCGGAATAAGGTGATCTAAGATTTGTTGGAAAGCTCTTGAAGAGACCTACAACTTTGGTATTATACACCTTTCCAGATTATTAATGAATCAGTAAGAAAAACATAGAAACTCTCAACTAGAAACTCTTAACTGGTCAAAATTCCCAGATTCTCACTCTTGGCCTTTGTGCATGATTTGTGTATTTGTACTCACATATATACATATATACATTGAATTGATCTCAAATCAGTTCCTAGCATACTCAAACATCATAATATATTATTTATACATGTATAACATATTTATTATTATTTATCATGAAGTATTCAAATTTTCGGGGTTTTACATTCTTCCCCCCTTAAAAGAATTTCGTACTCGAAATTCAGAAATCATACTTAAGCAAATGATAATACTAGAAAAACACATAGTGGGTCTAATTCAAACCGCAACCAAAAACATTTAGAATTTTACTCTTGATAAGCATATATGGATATTTATATTTAACAGTCCAGGATGAATACATTCTCACTCAACCCTTAATCGAATGGAACTAGTACGTCGGGCGAAAAATCCAAACAAGAAACCCCCCATATATATACCATGTATTCCGAAAGATTAAGAATTAAAAGTGAAAATATCCTCATTCTAGCGTTAAATCAAAATATAACCACACAAATAATCGTACACATAAATCAATGCACTTCCTCAATAGGTTCAGGAAGTCGCGCGGCATAGCATCTTCGCGACCCTGAAGATCATCTCAACTCCTTTCCGATTCCACCGAATATTCACCAAGGGAAAAAAAAATATATCTTGTTTCTAACTTTCTTGTCTTCTCTAGCAAGTATACAAACTGAGATGTCGATCATAGACAAATCAACCTGAAGCTAAATCTCCGATGCGTTTCAACACTCTCTGCTGCTTTTATCGTGAGATTGCTTCTATAAGCTTCCAAAATCCGAAACGGTCCAAAATATCTCAGCTCAACTTTCCCCGTCGTCCAAATCGTTGTACGCCTTTCATAGGTGATACCTGCAGCATGACTGTCTCTCACCTGAAACTCCAAGGTTCTTCGCCTCTTATCGGCATAGCTCTTCTGCCGATTCTGAGCTGCTAGAATCCTCTCTCTGCTCAAGGCTACTTTCTCAGTAGTCTTCCTCACCAACTCTGGCCCAAGCATCAAACTGTCCTTTGGCTCCGCCCAACATATCGGCGATCTACAGGGCCTCCCGTACAGTGCCTCATACGGGGCCATACCGATCGTCGCTTGATAACTGTTGTTATAAGCGAATTCTATTAATGGAATATGATCCTCCCAGCTGCCTTGGAAGTCAATGACACATGCCAGCAACATGTCCCCCAATACCTGATTCACCCTCTCCGTCTGTCCATTCGTCTGGGGGTGGAAAACGCTGCTATAAGATAGCCTGCTGCCAAGTGAGTCCTGGAAACTCCTCCAAAAATGTGGAATGAACACTAAAATCTAAATCCGATGCTATCGCATCTGGAATTCCATGAAGTCGAATAGTCTCTTGAATAGGTATCCTCACATACATCTCAGCTGTATAGTTAGTCCTTGCTGGAATAAAAATGTATTGACTTCATCAGTCCATCCATTTCCACCCAAATCGAATTATTCTCTTTCTTCGATTTCGACAACTCTACAATAAGGTCCATAGAAATATCTGCCCACTTTCACTCTGGAATGGGTAAAGGCTGCAGTGTCCCTGCCGGTCTCTGATACTCTGCCTTCACCTGCTGACAGGTAAAACATCTAGCCACATAGTCTACAATCTCTCTCCGCATACCACTTCACTAGAAATGCCTCTTCAGGTCTTTTTACATCTTGGTAGTCCCTGGACGACTGTGTACCGAGTACGGTGCGCCTCATCCAATAATTCCCTCTTCAACTCTGCACTAGCTGGCATAACCAATCTACCCTTCATCCGTAATCCTCCATCTGTTCCAATGGACCAGTCTGCCTTAATCTCTTTGGAAATCTCCCCCTTAGGGGTTTGAATTCAAGAGTCCTCCAACTGAGCTCTGACAACTCTGTCACTCCAAGATGGCTGCACTGACATAGCTCCCAAGAATGCACTGGTTCCTCCAACCTCAGGTCTGCGAATAACTCAAACTGCACCCCATACAGGTAGTGCCTCTAAGACTGCTAACGATGCATCTGTGTATACGACGAATGTCCTGTCGCTGCTCGGAATAGTCAAAACCGACGCTGTAGTCAACTTAGTCTTCAATATATCAAAGGCCTTCTGGCACTCCATGCTCCATATGAACGGTACACCCTTCTTCGTAAGGTGTGTAATAGGCGTCGCAACCTTCGAGAAGTCCTGAATGAACTTCATAGGCGTCGCAACCTTCGAGAAGTCCTGAATGAACTTCCTGTAATATCCAGCTAAACCCAAAAAAGCTATGAATCTCTGTCACCGTCTTCGGTGGCTCCCAGTTAAGAACTGCCATAACCTTAGCCGGGTCCACTGCTATGCCCTCTCTACTGATGACGTGGCCAAGGAATCTGACTTCTGAAAGCCAAAATTCGCACTTGCTGAACTTGGCATACAGCTGATGCTTCTACAGAGTCCTCAACGCTATCCGTAGATGCTCCTCGGGAATATCATCGATGAAAACGATCACGAACTGATCTAAGAAGGGACGGAACACCCGGTTCATCAAGTCCATGAATACCGCGGGTGCATTGGTCAACCCAAATGGCATGACCAAGAACTCGAAAGAACCATATTTAGTAAGAAAGGCGGTTTTGGGAATATCAATCTCCCTAACCCGCAACTGATGATAGCCAGAACAAAGATCAATCTTCGAGAAATACTGCGCACTCTGCAAATTGTCAAACAAGTCATCAATCCTAGGTAGTGGGTACCTATTCCGGATAGTGACCTTGTTCAACTCTCTATAATCTATGCATAATCTCATACTACCGTCCTTCTTCACGAAGAGGACCGGCGCGCCCCACGGAGAATGACTCCGGTGAATAAAACCCTGAGCTACAACTCGTCCAACTGGGTCTGAAGCTCCCTCATCTCAGCTGGTGCCATACGATAGGGTGCGCGGGATATCGGGGCTGTGCCAGGCTGCAATTCGATACAAAACTCCACCTCTCTCACCGGAGGCAATCCAGGTATGTCCTGAAAGACATCCTGATACTCTGAGACAACTCTAGTCTCCAATAACTCAGCACCCTGATCCCGTCGCATCACCTCCTCGATGTACGCCAGAAATAACTCCGCAAGTCGGTTGCCCTGAGAGGCGGCTACAATCATCTCGGACCCATCGGACGCTCGCAACTTGACTATCTTCACAAAGCAGTCAATACTAATATGATAGGGACTATAAACTCTGACTCGTCTAAACTGACGGTACACCTCCTACAAACGCTCTCCAGAAGCGATACCTCACCTAAAGGGGTGGGAACAGATAAAGGTGTGTCTAGTGGCTGAGCTACAAGCTGGAGTCTAGCCATAAATGCATGCGATATGAAGGAATGCGAAGATCCCGAATCGAAAAGAATACGGGTGGGAAAGGAATTCACAAAGAACGTACCCTTCAAAATTGCTCCATTAGCTCCATGATCATGCGGAACTACTGCATATACTCTACCGGTGGCTAAAGACTGCTCTATCACTGGTGCTGGAGAATATGGGACAATCTGCCCCTGGGAAACCTCCTGAACTGCTAGAACCTGTCCTTCAGTCTTCTGCTGCTGCTGAATTGGACCATATCCCTTCTGAGTTCTTGCTAGTGCACTGCGGCACTCTAATGCCTTGTGTCCGACCTTGCGACAATTAAAACAAGATCCCCAGAATTTGTGCTGCTGACTTTCTCTCCGATCCAGCTGGGATCCCTTCTTATGAGGGCTCTGCTGCTGCTGCTGAGGTCGATATAAGGGTCTCTTGTTCTTACCCTTGTCTCCGACGTGCCCTCTCTTAGCACTCCCTTCCTTATCCTTCTGAAACTTAGCTGTCCCATTTTCTTGAGAAATGGCGGTTTCAGCTACTGGTGGTGGTGGTGGTGGTGGAGAAATGTGATTCGCCACAAGCTCCTCGATTGCTGCTATCCTAGCGACTAGGGGAGCCATAAGATCTACCAGGTACTGGGGAGCCTGCTGCGGCTCAGGTGGAGTTTGCTGCGTTACAGCCTGTCCAGCCCTGCGAGTGCGAGGTCTACGATGTCCTGCCATTTCTCTGATCATAAGAAAATAAGAGATTAGGAGTCAAAATAGACCTCTATAAATAGCGTATCACAATACAATTTTCACCTATATATTATTTGCATAAATACTTTAAATTTATACAAAATAGTCGTCATAAAAAAAATTCTCAAATTTTGAGATATACGCATATATCGTCCTCACTCATACTAGGAAATCCTTACGGACTCTATACATGAATCCTAGGAAACTCTATCCTAGCTCCACGACTCGACACAGGATGATCCTAAGGATATTAGAACTATAGCTCTGATACCAACTGTGACGCCCTAGGGTTCACACAAGGCTGTAGTCCCAGGTAAAAGTCAAACCTGTTATGCACCACACCGTGCAATAACATATTTCACCATCACAATCAACATCTATCTAGTAGAATCAACAACTGGTGTAGGTACAAAACAGGTGAGAGATAATACAAGGAATACTGATGAAATGATAATAGTCACATAAATATCTCATCATCCAACAATACAGAAATACATAATCAAGGTCTGAGTAGATAAACTGAAATACTTAACAAGTCTCAAATACAAATATCTAACGAAAAGGAAATAAGGCACACATCCTTTACAACTTCTAGAACAAGACTCTCAAATGTCTAAATAAAAATCTACCGTGGAACTCCAAAAGAAAAACAGGGGAGCCCAAAGAAAATAATACATAGCTAGAAAGTAAAGCTGAACACTAAAGTAGTCCGCTATCAACCTGCGACTCTCCGTGCTCCTGGCTCGTGATCTGAAAGGGGGGAGGGACAACGAGCGTCAAAGCGCTAGCGAGTAACATCACAACCAACCCCAAGGGAACAAGGCTCGTTGTATAAGAAAATACAGATAATATGTATAATAGATCTAAAATCATTGATCCTACTAAAGAGGGTTTTAGTATTTAGAAATTTACAACACGAGCATAGGTACGTCGAGCGAAATAATCCAAACAAGGAAACCCTCATGTATATACCTTGTATCTCAAATTGTAAATCTCTAAACACCAAACCCGAGGTTCTAGTACAGAAACAATAAATCAAGAAAAATACAGCTAATCTCAGAACAAATTTCAGTGCCATACCATGACTAACATGAATGTCATATTATTACTTGCATGAGTGTCATGTCAACATCATGTCGTGAACTTCTATGAAGAAGTCATATGCAGGGTTAAGAACTATGTCCAAATCAGGAACTATTTATGTCGTAGTTTTCCAAACTCATAGATTAAGTGGCAAATGTCCAACACGAGGACTGGAATGAATTTATAGTCCAACACGAGGACTTCTATGGATTATAGTCCAACACGAGGACTTCTATGGATTATAGTCCAACACGAGGACTTCTATGGATTATAGTCCAACACGAGGACTAAGGCATAGTAAAATATCGCTATGATGTATATAGTGAAGTCTACTTATATCAATCCACACTCAAACAGTGTGTAAGTCCCCAAAACATGCCCTCAGGTCATCTATCATGCATGAAATAGATAGTGAGACTAAATACCAAGGTCAGATAGTCCAGGCAAACCCTCGAACATGAGTAAAA
>NC_033794.1:50514106-50583806 GCF_001876935.1 Asparagus officinalis | reverse complement strand
GCGGTCGACCGAAACCTCAAAACGAGCTCAGCGGTCGACCGCGTCGGTCGACCGCCGAGCGGACAGAAACCCAAATCTGGGTTTCTGTCAGCTCGGAAACCTGAAACAAAATTAACAAAAATTCTACAATATCAAGTGTTCTAAATTTCTGGAAGAAGAATAACTAGTCTCAAGCATGAAATCCATATTCCCAATATTTCAAAATACATGAGAAAAACAAATTTGAAATGTTTTAATGACAGTAAAACGTTGTTAAACTCTTGTTTAATAATCCTCAGATCTAGATCTTTATTGGACAAAACGTGGGTGAACTTTCACAAACTGAAATATCGATTCTTGCAATCTACAATGTAAAGAAACTCATTTTTATACAAAAATACCTGTTGGGCTCTTCAAAAACTCATGAGAAATCAAAATAAAACCATAGGAAAAAGGGGTGAGGGATTGGGCGAGATGATACTCGCCTGAGGGGTGTAGATGAACTCCAAAAAATAAGTGAGAATGATCCTCCTTCGCTGAACACCGATGGATCTCGCGTCGGCTCCTCCAAAATCCTCTAAGAACGGATCTAGGGTTTGGGAGAGAAGAGGGGGGCTGCTAGGGTTTGTAAAACAGAAGAAAAGAGGTGATTTTCGTGATATAACATGTATATATATAGCAGCAAACCCGAAAACCGAAACCCGAAACCCGAAACTGGAAATTCAGTCTGACTAGGAACATTCTCTTCGGTATTTTGGCTATAACTTTCTCATACGACCTCGGAATAAGGTGATCTAAGATTTGTTGGAAAGATCTTGAAGAGACCTACAACTTTGGTATTATACACGTTTTCAGATTCTTAATGAATCAGTGAGAAAAACATAGAAACTCTCAACTGGTCAAAATTCCCAGATTCTCACTCTTGGCCTTTGTGCATGATTTGTGTATTTGTACTCACATATATACATATATACATTGAATTGATCTCAAATCAGTTCCTAGCATACTCAAACATCATAATATATTATTTATACATGTATAACATATTTATTATTATTTATCATGAAGTATTCAAATTTTCGGGGTTTTACAATATTATACTATGATTAATGAGTCATGAGATGAGTCATTAAGTAGTATAGTTTGAGAACATGGTTTTAAGCACATATTTTTGACATTTGATGATTCATGGCATAACTCATGAGATGAGTCATTGCATGACTCATTAGATGAATCATTATTATTGATGAATCATGGCATGACTCATAAGATGTGTCATGACATATCTCTCTCTCTCTCTCTCTCTCTCTATATATATCCCATATAACTTGACTCATACCCAATATAAACGGGTCGGGTCGGGTCGGGTTGATGGGTCGGGTCAAAAACTGCCACCCCTAAGGTAAAGATCCTGCGTTCAATTTCTTTCTCATTTGCTCAATGGATGTAATATACAATACACTAGTATGTACCCCGTGCCAAGCACGGCCCTCGCCTCTTTTCTACCATTGCACTTGGAACACCCCTCCTCTTATTTTTAATTACATATTATTATTGTACAATTAAAATTATAAAGCATATTAAACTTTATGTATAAACAAATTTCCCATATGACACGTACATAAAGTTGTTATAAATTATTCTCTTGTGCTAATAGGCATCCATGTCTATTGTGACATCTTGCCAAGAATAGTAAAAAACCATGAACATAATTTGAGAAACCATGGGCAGCTAAATATTCAATTCATTCTAATTTCAACTTATACTTAGAAAACAACATAAACATGATTTGAGAAGGATGTTGCTAGATTGATGAGAAAACCATGAAGCCTAAAAACCGAAACATGGCCAACAAAAAAAAGAAATAACATTCGTATCATAATTAAATTAGCACATAAATTATGGTAAAAAATATAAAATTATGGCACACATATCAGTTTATAAAATCCAGATACGAATGCCTTCGAAAAACAACCAATTTTGAAAGAGGAAATACCTTCGAAAAATAGACCATGTTTGTTTATACTTATCACTTCCTTTCCTGTGCACTATCCTCTGTCCTATTTATCTCCTTCTATTTTCTGTTTCTGCCAAAAAATTATTGTAATCTCTAAAATAAAATATATCAAAATAAAATATGGAAATAATGCTCTTCTAGATATCCTTCTCAAGTAAATTTTACTATTTTTGTGATGTAATGAAAATAAAAAATATAATCGCATTAAAAGAATCTGTATAATTTCATCAATCACAAAAAAGATCTATCTGATTGAATGTATAACTTACTTGGACAAAAAATTAGGACTACCACTAATAGGAACACAAACTAAAAGCATTACCATGACCACAATAAATCTATCGGTTGTGGGCTCCAGTCCTATATGAGCCCCTGCATAAAATATTGAAATTTGATTAGTTAGACAATATCTATTAATATGACATCCCCCTCTCTCGCAAGCCCATCCTTCAAAATAAGCAGGAAATAATTTTAATTAGATAGAAAATCCAACAAACTTGGGTAGCTAGATCTTAGCAAATGCTTTATAAATGTTGTCTTCCCTGTAGAATATTAACCCAAATGCTGTTATGCTTGTATTCACTTATAAAAACCACCAATTACAACCCCCTAAAGCGCTTAACGACTGATTTTTAAAATGAAATGAAACTTATAAGATGTTTGCCCATGATAAGAGGAATATATGTATTGCATAACTCACCAGCAAAGGAGAAGCAAAATCATTAAATTGATAGGTAACTTCCAATGACTTCAAATTTTCAATATATAGTTTCTTCAAGCCATCAATAATCGAAGTGACAGAGCTCAGAGGAATCTGAATAGAAAAACAAAAACAGGTAGTACAGAAGCATACAAAATATAGGCATAAAACAATACAAAAATTAATATAAAAAACTATTTTACTGAAAATCAGTATGCAGGTAATAATCTGTTAGCAAAGAAATGCAATAGTTGATCACATGAAGACTTGCTTCCGAGAGGAAATTGGAGAAAGAAATCATAATGTGATTGAGATTGCCATAGTTCTCTTTAGTTGAGATGTCACAAATGCATTTCAAAACAAAAGGATGGCTTCAATTGCGTTGGCATTCATAAATCATTTCTTTCCCATATGTTAACAATATAATTTCTTCTTCCTCTCACTTTAAATTTAACCCACATTAAATATTGCCAACAACATCATCGGCTATGACCAAGTATAGTAGATCTGCATTTTACTCTAAGCTCAAACCCATGAAATAATTCTGCTACAAAATATTTATGCTCAATATGAGAACACAGGAAAAATTCTTAGTAAGAATGAATATTGCATATTTAACACTAAGACAATTTCATCACAAAGAAAACGAATATTGCATATTTAACACTAAGACAATTTCATCACAAAGAAAACATTAACAAAATGGCCCTCTTAAATTAGCTTTGACCTTTCCTTATCTTTTCGGGTTAAAAAATAAAGATTGATCTCTTCCGAATTAATTCTTCAAATTTGTTTACTACTACATAGGGTTTAAGAGTGTTGAGTGTGTCATCCGTACACCCAAATAAGACGATTCCTTCAATTCATTTAGGAATATGACTACTTCGATCACAGGATCTAAGAAAGAAAGGGGATTAATAGAATGAATTATGCATTATTAAATTTATCGAGCCAAGAGAAAATAAAAATATAATCTAGAAGATTTAAAGTTATGATAAAGCTAATGTACAATACAACATTAGCTTATTGTCTCCTAGAAATTTGCACATGTTGTCATCAGTAGCAATATACAAAATATGATTTCATTGCCATAAGCTATCAATGATTCCATTAATCAGCCTTATCTTAAACAGAATACCAAAAGTAAAATGTTAATATATTTTAATAATTGACAAATATATAGCAAAAGCTTTGGTAAGGTATCATACATTCATATTAAAGAATGGAAGAAGCAAAATTATTAACACTAACTACTAAAAGATCTTGTGAAGAACTTGAAGAGAGTCCCTCTTATTGCTGTGTTGGTCTCTGAGCTCTTGGCTGCTTACTTAATGCCCCCAGTTGAGTCTGGGTCTGTTGATTTTGCTTTTGCTGAGATTGAGCCACAAACTGTTTACTAATTAATCTTTGTATCAGTATGAGCCAGAGGAATACTTGATTCTTGTTTGAAACAAAGGCAATGTTTACTCAAGTTAAGCGTGTTGCTGTAAAGTAGTGTTTTTTTTTTCTAGTCCCTTTGTATTATTATTATGCATCATTGTAGGTTTCTATTTATGTGAAATGACATGGATATTTTGAACTATGAAAGTTTCTCATTATTTTCAGAAAGAAGAAAAGATGACTGCATAATTAAGTAAAAGTTCATAAAAAACAACAAAATGGCTTTTTTTAAAAAAAATCTAAACTAAAAACAAAACCACAATATGCAAGAGTTTGCCTCAAACATGCAAGTAAATGATACATTAATATGAAAACGTTATATAAGCTAAAAAGGATCAAATCCATACCTCACAAACATTTGCAATCTTAATTTTTTGACTCAGGACCAAGATTCTAATCTAGATGACAACAAAAATAAAATATAAAATTAATAAGGCCATTAGCAAGTGACGCAAAGAAAATGAAATGAAATGAATCATCCTCTAAATCCATTTCTTCATCCTTTGTTTATTTATTCCTAAAACCATTGAAATCAAAAGAAGTAATGTATTTCTCCACTTTCCCAAACAAAAATGAGGTAATATTTAGAATTAAATTGTACTAAGAACAATATTGAACTCAAATAGAAAATTCAAAGAACAACATAATGCAAATTTAGATAGGAAATCAATATTGTTATCATTAAAAACACTTTAGAATGGGTGAAGTGCAAAAAAGAGAAAAGAGGTTGCCCCATAAAGAGAGTTGCTTTCTTGTGTGAGTTAGGAGAGAAATAGAATATTGAGGGAGTAATTTAGGGTAATAAAGGTTTATTTGGGAAATTTTCTTTCTTTTTCACAATAAATGTCTAATTTAGGGTAATAGTGACAATCAATCATGTATTTTTATGGAGGAGTTCTCTCTTGATGCATATTTTACTTCAGCAAACAAAATAATGCAAACTAACCTCTTATAACTATATCGTGCCTCAAAGACAAACATTATAATATCGTATATTTATCATTAGGGGAAAAAAAGAAACAAAGCCAGGAAAAAAGAAGAGGAATAGGAGTAAAACCTGAAATAGAACTATTGCAGGTTTAAAAGGGGTATTGAATTATTTAGGCGAGGAAATTTCCTAGTCCGAGATCTTCTTAACGACCTTCTCCATCACCTGAAAACCATAGAAGTTCCCCATAACTGATTCTAAGAGAAAAAATTTCGAATATGATAATTGACCTGGCAAAAAAATTATTATCAAATATTAAAATTCACTACCATAAATCACCAACTAAGTATAATAATCTCTTTATTAACGTGTCTTTTCAAAGATCCATTATCAATGTTAAAGAGAAATTAATATAAAATGAATAAAATTTTGACAGAGGAAATCTTCAAATCTGAGCACATATCAATAATTCATTACTTTAGAGGAAATATTCAGATCTGAGCACATATTTTTGACTGGAGATGGAACTTAAAATATACTCATGAATGAAAAGAAAATAGAGGCCCAAACACAATTATCGTGGTCAACTCATCTGAATCAGTTTTTTTCCCTTCATATATCAAACAATAAAGATACATAAGCATCTCAATCATACTTCATAACTAAAAATTTATTTAAATCCTAACAAATTTATGAGAATTTTAAGGGTTTTTTTATTTGTGTTCACCTGTTGATCCTTGAAGGCGCATTCTTAGATGACATGATCACATAAATGGGATATCCTTGAGAGATTGTGAACAATAATTCTCATCTTACTGCATTAATGACCCCTGAAGCTCATGATCATAAGCAAACAAAGATATAGACTTTAGTAAATCTGAAAAGTATCAATAACAATTTATACTTGAGCAAAAGAATTCCATACAAAAGATCACTGCATAAATTGCTTTAGGAAGTCCACAACAGGGTAAAATAATCCAAATCATATATGAGCAACTAATTAAACTCCAACTTTAAAACAATATTCATATTAACTACTGATACTATCTCACAGACATATTTCATCATTCATCTCAATGCATTAAACAACGAACACATAGAATGAGGGTTTGTTTAAAAGATTATAATATGTATATGTTTAAACTTTTGCAGGACCATTGTGGAGATCCTCGGGGTGGATTAAATATGTATATGTAAGGAAGAATAAATCAATGACAAACATACATAATACGTGTAATGATTCTATCTAATAAATGATATCTTTTGGTGCATTCCGAATATCTTCATGGTATTTCCAAGAGGAGTTTGAAGGGATATAGACTTTAGCTGAAAAGAAGTATATCCTTGCAGTACATGTTATTTGGGAAGTATGATTATAAATAACTTGAGAGGTTGAGGAGGATTCTCCTTAATAAAATAAGGGCCTCAATGATTCTCTTTTGGTGCCAGCCTAGTCTTCCATGAATACAAACATTTGCATGTCAGTTGTTAATATGATAATTGAGTTACCAAACAAAAAAATGAGAAGAATGTCTTGGCCTGACAGCAGCCTTTAATCTGATATGTTCTCATTTGTTTTTCAGAATTCAGGAAAAAGAATGTGTCTAAGAGGTCTACAACAAATGCAAAGGCAAGCGAATCATGGAAGAAACAGAGATCCGATAATGAGGAACCCAGAGAGAATGGGGAGGATGCTGAAGAAGTTGCTGAGGAAGAGGAAAAGGAAGAAGGCGAAGAACCTGATGAAAATGAGTCGTGTACTTTTGTTGTATAATCTCTGTTGTTTACTTCTGGTGTAATAGCATTGTTCAACTTGGATTCGAAGGTGAACATTCTGATCATCAAATGTATCTATCAACAATTTACGGAAGTCATGAAATGTGCTCAAGTGTCAAGCATCAGATTGTTTATTGGTTTGTTTCACGGGATATGTGATTTTGTTGGATATTAGTCTTGCCTATTTAATCTGGAAGATAATTATGATATTGGTTTGTTAACATTATAAATTATGATATTATTTCTTAATTTGGAAGATAATTATTTGTCTTTGACGTCTTTCTTATATGAAAATATAAAAACATGTTGCTTCATGTCTTTGGGTTATCTTAGAAAGTTCTACTTGCAGGCGTACACGTTGCTGTGTGCCTTAACATACAAAATATCACTTAATCTAACAATATAATTACTCAATCAATCTACCTCTAAGAGTGTTCAACCTAAAATTTACTAATAACTCAATTCTAAATAATTAAGCATAAAAACAATTGAAAATAAAAAACTTCAATACTTACATTATGTTCCAAGAAATTCAAAATAAATTGGAAAATGAGTTGAGAAGAGATACCTTGTCGTCTTTGTCTTCGAGGTCTTTGGAGTCAAAAGCCTATTTTTTTACTGTTTGTGGTGTGCGCAAAGGGTTACAACTTCTTTACTTTGTCACATTCAATAAGGTCGTACCCTATCTTTCTCTGGGTAGTCCACCTTTTAACAGCCTTGAAGTCATAAGCTTTACCTCAGCTGATGAGCTAAAGAAGAAGACGACAGAAAATTTTACTACTTAAACTTAGAATCACGGCATTACTCAGGACTGAAGATTTCACTATTCAAAAAACAATAAGCACAACCAAGAAAAATTGTAGTTGTTGAATACCTGAATACTATATTAAAGTGTAATATGTAAACAAATTCAGATGGCAAGAAAAATTGTAGTTGTTGAATACCTGAATACTATATTAAAGTGTAATATGTAAACAAATTCAGATGGATTTAAGAATATGTTTGTGATCAAGGGCGAATACTATATTAAAGTGTAATATGTAAACAAATTCAGATGGATTTAAGAATATGTTTGTGATCAAGGGAAAAATAATCTGAGAACCATGCTACAGAATTGTGCAAACGAATAAGCCAATTAATTGGAATGATTAAAATCTTTAAAACCTGAAATTAGAAAAAGGGGGGGGAAATATAATTCGTACGGTGCTAGGAGAACTCTGGAGAGCAAATAACCAAAGAATTGGGGGTTGCGTACCTGAGAACTCTGGAGAGGTCTTTTGCGGGGAAGAGAGAGATAGGCTTTTAGGGCTCGAGGATTGGAGCTCGACGGTGCTATGAGAAGAGGTGAAGAATTAGTTTGATTTCTTTTAGATCCTTTAGGGCTGAGCAGGCTCTTCCAGGTACCCAACAAAAACCCTAATTTTAGATTTTTTTTTTCCTTCAAAGTTTGATTTGGTTCCTGATCTCGGGCGGAATCGGCATCTGGAGCTCCGGCTTCGCCCCGCCGGTGATGACGTCAAGAGCAGAAGTCCTGATGGAGGAGGTCCGGCGGGATCGGATGAGAGAGGAGATCCTTGCGAGAGAGAGATCGCTCAGAATAGAATGATGGAGGAGGAGATCAGGAGGGAATTGGAGTTTGAGAGGCAAATGGCGATGAGAAGGTTTGGAGAATAGGAGAGATTGTTTCCGTTTGAGATCGAGTCTAGGGTTGGCATTGGAATGGGAGAGAGATTAGGGCCTGGATTTATGTGGGAGAGGGAGAGATCGCTGTCTGGTGGGAGGGCCTGGATTTATGTCGGAGAGGGTTGTATTTTGAAATTCGAATTTTGGGCTGATACCGATATCTATCTATCTATACAAATGGGAGGAGAGCGAATTACTGTAGCATGAACAGTAATTCTCTGATCCTCCCATTTGTATAGAAGAATAGATATATGTATATACATATATATGTATATATACGTATATATATATATGTATATATATGTATATATGTGTGTGTGTATATATATATATATATATATATATATATATATATATATAATACATGAACTCTCTTCATTCTTAAAGGGTTAATGAAAAAAAATGGCTAAGTTGTTTTCCATAAGAGAATAAGAGAACTCTACCTCTTACTAAACTCTAACAATCTTGAGTAAGAAGAAGTAGTAGGATTTAAGAACCCCGGGTGGATATCTTGCCTTGTGTCTCAAGAAGCCTCCAATTCTTTTCGTGTTTTCCTAAAGTTTTGGAGATCCACTACAAGGAGGTTTACTACAACAAGGAGAACGAGCTAGGGGTTGTTCGATCTACCTTCAAATCACGCTTCGAAAGTAAGCTTTTGAAACTCTTGGATGCTCTCTTTTTTTATAGGGATCGTGTTAGATTTAATTAGGATGGTCCTGGTGTGAATTTCATGCTCTCTACATACTTAGTATTTTTGTACATACATACTTCTGCTGCGTATTTTGCATGTAGATTTAGCATGAATTTCCTTCAGGTTTTAGAGAAGAAGCATGGATGATGGATTCGGTCGTACAACTGCTTTGAGAAGGAGCAGGATGATGATGGTGATGATGACGATGATGTTCTTGAAATTTATGATTAAGAGGAGATAGAGAGATAGAGTGAATTTGTGATTTTGTTTTCTGTGTTATTATGTAATTACAATCGTAATTGCTTGAATTCAATAAGGATATGGTTTATAGTTACATCCAACGCTCCTCTCTTCTTGATTTGGTTACACTATTTTATCTCTTTTCAAAATATGCATGATTCATGCTCATACTTAGCCTGTTGAGCTCCGTGCATTTAGTCTAGTACATTATACAAGTAACGGGTAAGCACTCTTTCACCGAGCAAGGATCCTTTTGCATCCTTGACCATAGAGTACTTCTACAATTACATGTGGATTGATAATATTGGCTTATTCCATGGGTTCTTGATGTAGCACAAAAAGCTATGTAGGATCGAAAAATCAAAGTTTCCAAATGGGCTGAAATTCGCACAGCTCAAACGAAACAGGCCAACGAGCAAGATTCATTGGTTTGCCATGAGATCCGCTATTTTTGGGCATTTGTGATCGTTTAGAGCCTCAATTTGGCAACTGATTATTTTATTGTTTCTTGTTGGGTAATATAATAATTTTATTTTAAACTTCTTTTAGGGTTTTTCTTTAAATACTTTATAATTTGGCATTGTCCGTCATCTTTAGAATTGAATAAATTTCTCTTGAATAAATTTTATCTTTGAGGAAGTCCTCGTGGTAAAGCTTTCTTGAAAGAAGTCCTTATGGTAAGGCCTTTTGTTTTCATTGATGCGCGAGTTCTATATTTCAAAAAAAAAACTTTTTATATGAATTATATAATGAATATCATTTAGGAGTCTATTGAGTGAGGAGTTGTGATTAGTGAGTTATAGAGGTTTTTTACAACTAAGTATGTAGACGATAATTTACATAAGCATTCTTTTCTCAGTTCACTAGGATCATTTGATTGTATTTGAAGAATTTGATTGTATTTGAAGAATTTTGAGGTTTCTTGTATCCGATAACTTTGAGCTTTCTAATTTTATCTCTACTGAGAAAATCTAAGTTTTGCTTGATGCAAAGAAATTAACAGTTTGCTTGAATCAGAGAGGTTCAACATTTTTCCCTCCCTTGCGGCTTGTTGGCGACCCACTGAAACTGGGCAAGTTCGAGCTGGCAGAGGTACAATCTTGTAGAGAACCGTTTACTTCTTAATGGGGATGTTAATAATAGTGTTGATAATAGTGTTAGTAGTTGGTTTTTAGTCCCACATTGGTTGTTAAAACACACCTCACCCTTCTCTACTTATATAAATATATGTGCACACTTAATATTCAACTCAAGGAAAATTTACCTAAGACTCTTTCTCTCTTACTTTAATATGGTATCAGAGCTAGGGTTATTATTTCCCTTCCAATAAAAAAAATTTTAACGCTTCTGCGTTCTTTTGTCAAATCTTGGTATTGCTGCTTTGTAGTCGTTTAATGTTTTTTTTTGCATTCCTCTGCTAGATTTTTAGCCTTGCCACTTTGCGGCCTTTTAATGCATTTCACGTTCTCGTTTAACCTTCAGGTTCCATTTTAATCTCTGGGGTTATATTTTAAATATTTAGGTTCTACTTTAATGGTATTACCGTTTCAAGATCATCTATTGATCTCAAATTTATGGCATAGCCATTTTTTTTCAAGACCGTCTCTCGGTCTCAAATTAACGGTATCGCCATTTCAAGCCGTCTCTCGGCGTCCAACAAATGGCATTGTCGTTTCACAGTTAGTAACTGCATCGCTGTTTCAATCCATCTCGACGTCTCAACGTATCAACATCAACATTAATTCATTGTAAGTCTCTTGCGTGAGCATCAGATCCGACCGATCTTTGGGCCACCTTAGCCGGCGGTTGCTTCTTTTTTTTCTCAGATTTAGCAGTCATATATAACCTTCGGGTTCAAATTTAACCTTCGGGTTCTTACATTTTAACCTTCAGGTTCTCCTTTAAATATTCAGGTTTCGTTCAAGGATTATTATCTTGAACTTTGAATTGCTGCTATTATGGCCTCTTCACTGGAACTTGCTTCTCAGGCTCGATCTAATCTCTTTTATACCTATTGCAATAAGGAGGGACACCACTTTGAGACATGGTTTTAGCTTCATCCTGAGTTACATTCCTCAGGAACTGGCCGTAGTCAGCGATCCCCTCAGTCCTGATCCTCTAGTGTACCAGGATTACCAGTCAATGCTATATCTTCTACCACTTTAGACCCTACCATTCAAGCTATTGTAGATATTAGCCGTCAAATTATGGCTCTTCAGCATACCATCTCTCCACCTGCTGCAAAACTCTCTAATGTTCGTTATCGAATTGAGGCACTTCATGCTATTACAAATATTAGCCGCTAAATTGCGACTCTTCAGCATACCACCTCTCCATCTGCTGCACAACTCTCTAATATTCACCATCAAATTGATGCTCTTCAGTATAGAGCCTCTACATCTACTGCACAACTCTCTGGTATGTGTCTTGCTGGTTCTACAACTAACCCTTTGATCTCTGGTGTGAATGATCTCTGGATTTTTGACTCCGGCTGTTCCTTTCATATGACTCGTAATGCCTCCCTCATCTTCTGTCTTCACTTTCTCTTATCTTCCCCCTATCTACATGACTACTGAACAACCTTTGTGTCACGCTCCGCTTCCCAAAATACCAGAGAATCAAAACGTGAACAAACCCACGACGTATTAGACTGAGGAGAAATAAGTACTAGACTATTTCTACTCAATCTAATATGTTAAGCGTCAAGCAATATAAAGTGAAGGTACGGGTCCTCGATCACAGTAGCGAGAATATAAAAACAACTCAGAAAAAATAATACATATCACAACTAAAATATCATCCCAGACATAATATTCGGGCCAAACATGACCTGATATAAAACAATCCAACTGAAATACTGGAGGAACAAAAAAATACATCGATCAAGCGGAAATGGAAGGTGCTAAAAAGGTAAACAAAGACCATCGAACAACTAGAGGAAATAACTAAGCTTCGGCTTCTTCTTCTGCTCTGTCTGTAAAGCACTTTTGCTAAGAATACTCTAGCTCCTACTGAACATGTCCATCCTTTAGATCTGACGTACAACCCGAGAGAACAGGAGTACGTCAGCGTGTGTGGCATACAGTAAGATCCCAAAAGGAAGAGTAGAAATGGTCGAACGACCAATGAAATAACAATAATAATGAGTAGAAACATGCAGTTGGAATACTAATAAGCTAGATACAATCTACCGCTAGAGTATAACAATCAGAAGAATCCATAAACATCCGAGTAACAAGGTCATATAACTAGATGGAATTAATACTTAAAAATCTACAACACGAGACGTAGTACGTAGAGCAAAATAATCCAAACAAGGAAATCCTCATGTATATACCATATGTCTAAATTTATAGATAATTAAATATTAATCCCGATCTATGTGTGAAAAGAAATATAACTAGTCCACATCTCATAAGAATCCATAATTGTCTAAGTAACGAGGTCATATAACTAACCATCCTATAACAAGTTACTAGTCCATATCTCACATATAGTCAACGTTCACATTATCGGATAACTGACTATTTACATATCTTCTACACGCATCTAATACCGCTATATGAATCGGTCAGAGGACTAAACGCAATCCGATTTCAGTCTGGTCTGAACTCAAGTAAAACTCAGGTGACTACACAAATTCACTGACCAAAGTTATGACACCGATTCACTTTGACCCAACAAACCAACCCCAGTGACGACACGGATTCACTGGTGCGAGCTTGGAAGATACATCAACAGCCACATCCGATCACATGAATCAAGACTTTCCCACCCCAACTCTTCTTTTTTTTCTAAGTCAACATACACATATCTCTAGGTCTTGTACAAGGCCACTAAGGTCATGAACTACTAACGGTCCTCATTCACAACAAGAAATAAATGTAACTAATCACGTGCAATAATATCATGGCATATCACAAATAATCAAAATTAAGAGTCATAAATTATGAACAATATCTATGTAATTCAGAAAATAACCTTTTTTCCAAAATAATTTCCTTTAAATTATTTTCTCATATACTAATTCAACATAAACCCTTTTTAAAAATAACTCCTTTTAAATTATTTATTATTATAACAATTCAAAAAAATCCCTTATTCCAAAATAAACTCTTTTCAATAATTCTAAAAAATATTCTTTTTAATATTCTCTCTTCCAAAATAAATTCCTTTCTTAATATAATAATTCTAAAAATAACCTCTAAATATAATAATCTATTAATTCAAATAATCCTTTTTCTCTAAAAATAATTATTATCCTTACAATATCAGTTATTCTTATTTATCATCAATCAATCCACGCAGATAATAACTAATCACAGTCTAATCTATGCAACTAATTAAATGGTAGATATAAATATGAAATAACGAGTCAAGAGAAGCGGGATATTTCCAGTGATGCCAAGGGGCCTGATGACGAGGCAGTAGCGGCGGTGGTTAAGGAGCGCTGCTAACCACGCCGACGGTGCTGCAGAGAGATCGAGGATAGTGGCGGAGGCTGCTAGAGGCCGCCTGCTGCAATGCGGCGACAGCTGTGTTGGCGTTGCTGCGGCGTGGCCACAATGAACGAAGTAGGGCTGGTGATAGCGATGAGGGAGCTAGACGGCGGTGTGGAGCTCTAGGCTTACGGAGAGGCCGGCATCACTGCTATGACATGGTGGCCGAAGGGAAGGCGCTATCGACAGTTAGGCTGGTGCTCATGCGATCGTCAGAGCTTTGGTGACAGGGGGGCGTTGGTGTGTTTGGGAGTTATCGGGGCTGTTGGGGAAGATGAAGTAGGCAGGAGTTGAGGTGAGTCGTGGTCAGGCATATCTAGGATGGCGGGGGGGCTGAGGCGGTTTGGTGGCGATTTGAGAGGCAGGTAGAGGGTGCGTAAGAGATGGGACTGTGGGGAGGTTGAGCGGTGATAACGGGAGAAGCAGATATGCTCTTAGGGGCAGAGAGAAAAGAGGAGAGCAGGGGAGCGAGCTGTGATGTGGGTCTTGAGAAAGAACGAAGGAGAGGAGGGGGTTTTCTTTGTAGGGGAGAGAGGATCGAGAGAAGAAGAATGCTGCGTTTTGGGGAGATAAAGGAAGGGGTCTACTGGAGGATGGAGTAAGAGAGAGAGACGAGAGAACGAAGACGGGTGTGAGAGAGAGAGAGATGAGAACCAGAGAGATGGGATTAAGAGGAGAGGAGAAAAGATATTATAGAAGGCAGATTAGGTTAAGAAGAGAATTTAGGGAGCTGGAATTAAGGAGGTGGGGTAGGCTAAAAAATCAATATAAGATAATTAATAATAATAATAATAATAATACCAATAATAAAAAATCAAATATTAATTTAAAAGTTTTTACCGTAATAATTAAATTTATAATTAACAAACTATTAAATAAAATATAAAACGGGATTTTTAAATCATAGAAAATTCTAGAAAATCGAGGAAATATAAACACTCTTTTAAAAATAATAATTTAATATTTTAAAATACCAAAAACTATTTAAACTAGTATCGAAAACTTATGGTCATTATACTTTGTCTATCACTCAGTATGACTCTATCACCTCATAAACTGACACATCTGGTCGTCTAACTCTTGGCCCCGTCTATGTGGCTCCTCAGTTGTGTTTGAATTTAATTTCTGCTAACTCCTTATGTATGGGTGGCCTATTTATCTTATTTTCTTCTGATACTTGTATTGTGAAGGATCCACAGACGGGAAAGACTGTTGGGGCCGGTCAAAGAAGACACAAACTGTATTTTTTAGAATATCTTTACCTTCCAGAGTCTATACGTCCATGTTCTCTTGTTGCTTCTGCAAGTCCAAAATACTCTACCTTGCTTTCTGCAGATTTGTGGCATAGATGACTTGGTCATGTGTCTCATAAAAGGCTGGAAAGTCTTATCCAGTCCAGAATACTTGGTTCCGTATCCTCTCGTTCTCATATTGAGTCATGTACTAGTTGTAAATTAGCTAAATTCATTGCTCTACCGTTTCCAATCAGTACATCTGTTTCCACTTTCTTATTTGATTTGGTCCATTCTGATATCTGAGGGCCAACTCCTCTATCTTCTTCATCTAGCTACTTATATTATGTTAGTTTTATCAATGATTTCTCTCTTTATACATGGGTCTACCTACTTAAAAATAGATCGGACGTACTTGCTACTTATCAAGCCTTCACTATGATGATCTTCACTCAATGACAAGCTCGTATTAAAGTTTTTCGTTCTGACTGTGTCAAAGAGTACATATCCTCTACCATGTGCTCTACCATGTCCTCTCATGGGACTATCTTTCAACAGTTATGTCCCTACACTCATGAGCAAAATGGAATTGCTAAACGCAAACATTGTCATATTCTCGATACCGCTCGATCCATACTTATTTCTTACTCTGTTCCCCATCGTTTCTTGGCTGAGGCCATTCTCACTGCTACTCATGCCATTAATATCACTCTATCTAGCTCGCTTTCTGATGCTACTCCTCATAGTCATGTTTATACTCATCATCCCCGCTATGATCTAGTCCGTGTTTTTAATTGTCACTGTTTTGTTCTTCTGCCATCTCATGAACGTGATAAATTGTCTCCCAGATCTATTCTCTGTGTTTATTTAGGAATTAGTTTAGAACATCAATGTGACGCCCCTGGGTTCACACAAGGCTGCAGTCCAAGGTGAAACCAAGAATGTCAAACCTGCCATGCACCACACCGTGCAATAACATGTTTCACCATCACAATTAACATCTGTCTAGTAGAATCAATAACTGGTGTAGGTACAAAACAGGTAAAAGGTTATACAAGGAATACTGATGAAATGATAACAGTCACATAAATATCTCATCAGTATTCCTTGTATAACCTTTTACCTGTTTTGTACCTACACCAGTTATTGATTCTACTAGACAGATGTTAATTGTGATGGTGAAACATGTTATTGCACGGTGTGGTGCATGGCAGGTTTGACATTCTTGGTTTCACCTTGGACTGCAGCCTTGTGTGAACCCAGGGGCGTCACACATATACCCAATTTAAATTTTCATGTTGTTATTTGAATTGACAAAAAACAAATATAATTTAAAAATAATTTGAATTTTCATATTATTTGGAGAGCTACCCAGGCGGAGTCACAGCAGACTCCATCAGAGCAGCAGCCAGCTCAGTCCGAGCCTCAGCAGGCTCCACCCGAGCCGCAGCAGGCTCCTCAGTATTTGGTGGACATCATGGCTCCTCTCATTGCCCGGATGACAGCCATTGAGGAGTTGGTGACTACTCATATAGCACCACGGACACCACCACCACCGGTAGCTCAGCAGCAGGGGATACCTGCCGTTCCTGTCAGAGAGAGACCCCCAGAGGTCGCGCCTGCAGCTATTCCTCTAGCAGTCCCAGACAGAGCCACCGAGCAGGAGGCTTGGCTCCGTATGGTTGAGAGGTACCAGAAGATGAGAGCACCCGAGTTTCAGGGATCACCAGACCCTCTGGCAGCCCATAAGTGGAAGGAGGATGTGAGCAACATTCTCGACATACTCAGTGTGGACTCAGTTCAGAAGCAGAGGTTGGCATCCTACAGTCTGAAGGGTGATGCTGGGAGATGGTACCGACTTCAGTTCCCTCCAGAGCAGAGGATGACTCTCACATGGGAGGACTTTATCTATTTCTTCGATGGCCAGTATGTTTCTTCTGCAGCACGGACTGGGAAGGAGCTCGAGTTATCCCGGTTGACCCAGGGAGACATGACCGTGGCAGATTTTGAGAGCAGATTCATGGAGTTGCTGCATTTCACGGGCATGTGGCAGACAGGAGAGCGTCAGGCTCAGATGTTCTTGGCAGGGCTTCGCCCCAATCTCCGACGGTACCTAGTGTCGAGGAGATTTTATTCGGTCAGGGAGGTAGCTGAGGCTGCCACTTCTCAGGAGACTGAGACTTCTATGTTCCAGAAAGACAATGAAGGGAAGGCCAAGACCGGATCGAATGGAGACAGGGGCAAGAACAAGAGATCTTTCTCTGGACCTCAGCAGCAGCATCAGGACCCTTATAAGAAGGGACCCCAGCAGGATCAGAGGGCGCATCAGCAGCGCAGGTTCCAAGGGTCTTGCTTTAACTGTCGCAAGGTCGGACATAAGGCATCAGAATGCCGTAGCGCACCAGCAGGAGCCCAGCAGGGTAAGGGTCAGAACTAGCAGCAGCAGCGACAGCAGGGCAGAGGTCAGGGCCAGCAGATCAGGCTTGAGGCACCACCAGCAGCTCAGAGGACCGAGGGTCAGATTCGAGCAGTTCAGGAGGTTCTTCAGGGGCAGATTGTTCCATATTCCCCGGCACCATCAGCAGAGCAGTCTTCCACCACGGGCAGGGTATATGCAGTGGTTCCTCGTGATCATGGAGCCAGCGGAGCTGTAGTGGAGGGTACGTTCTTTGTGAACTCTCTTCCTGCCCGTATTCTTTTTGATTCGGGAGCTTCGCATTCATTCATCTCGCATGCGTATATGACTAGACTCCAGCTCGTAGCTCAGCCCCTAGACACCCCTCTATCTGTTTCCACCCCTTTAGGTGAGATATCGCTTCTGGAGAGCGTTTGTAGGAGGTGTACCGTCAGTCTAGACGAGTCGGAGTTCATAGTGGATTTGATAGTGTTGCATATGTCCGAGTTCGATGTCATCCTTGGTATGGATTGGTTGTCTTCCTACCATATTAGTATTGACTACTTTGCGAAGACAGTCAAGTTGCGAGCGTCCGATGGGTCCGAGATGATTGTAGCTACTTCTCAGGGCAACCGATTTGCGGAGTCATTTCTGGCATACATCGAGGAGGTGATGCGACGGGATCAGGGTGTCGATTTATTAGAGACTAGAGTTGTCTCAGAGTATCAGGATGTCTTTCAGGACATACCTGGGTTACCTCCTGTGAGAGAGGTTGAGTTCTGTATTGAGTTACAGCCAGACACAGTCCCGATATCCCGCGCACCCTATCGCATGGCGCCAGCTGAGATGAGGGAGCTTCAGACCCAGTTGGATGAGTTGTTAGCTCAGGGTTTTATTCGTCGGAGTCATTCTCCGTGGGGCGCACCGGTCCTCTTCGTGAAAAAGAAGGACGGAGACCACATTTCTGACTCGATATGAATCCTTCGAGTTTCTTGTCATGCCATTTGGGCTAACCAATGCACCCGCGGTATTCATGGATTTGGTGAACCGGGTTTTTCGTCCCTTCTTAGACCAGTTTGTGATCGTTTTCATCGATGATATTCTTATTTACTCGAGGTCGGAGGCGGATCATGAGGAGCATCTACGGATAGCATTGAGGACTCTTCAGGAGCATCAGCTGTACGCTAAGTTCAGCAAGTGTGAGTTTTGGCTTTCAGAAGTCAGATTTCTTGGCCATGTTATCAGTCGAGAGGGTATAGCAGTGGACCCGGCTAAGGTCACGGAAGTTCTTGATTGGGAGCCACCGAAGCCGGTGACAGAGATTCGCAGCTTTTTGGGTTTAGCTGGATATTACAGGAAGTTCATCCAGGACTTCTCGAAGATTTCGACGCCGATTACACACCTTACGAAGAAGGGTGTACCGTTTCTTTGGAGCATGGAGTGCCAGAAAGCTTTTGATATCTTGAAAGCCAAGCTGACCACGGCGCCGGTTTTGACCATTCCGAGCAGCGATAGGACCTTTGTCGTATATACCGATGCGTCGTTGGCCGGCTTAGGGGGAGTATTGATGCAGACTCAGAGGGTAGTAGCTTATATCTCACGGCAGTTGAGGATGCATGAGCAGAACTATCCCACTCATGACTTGGAGTTAGCAGCAGTGGTGTTCGCACTGAAGTCATGGAGGCACTACTTGTATGGTGTGCAGTTTGAGAGGAGGTGGATTGAGTTTATCAAGGACTACGAGTTCGCGATTCAGTATCACCCAGGGAAGGCGAACGTCGTAGCAGATGCTTTGAGTAGGAAGCGTCGACATCGGGTTGCGGCTTTGAGGTGTTCATTGCACAGGGATCTTATCACTCTTAGCCAATTTGATTTTAGACCCGAGATTGGAGGAACCAGCGCATTCTTGGGAGCTATGTCAGTGCAGCCATCTTGGATTGACAGGATTGTCAGAGCACAGTTGGAGGACTCTTGGATTCAAACCCGTAAGGGAGAGATTTCCAAAGAGCCTAAAGTGGACTGGACCGTTGGAGCAGATGGAGGTCTTCGGATGAAGGGTAGATTGGTTATGCCAGCCAGTGCAGAGCTGAAGAAGGATTTGTTTGATGAGGCGCACCGTACTTCGGTACACCGTACATCCAGGGACTACCAAGATGTACAAGGACCTGAAGAGACGTTTCTGGTGGAGTGGTATGCGGAGAGAGATTGCAGACTATGTGGCTAGATGTTTTACCTGTCAGCAGGTGAAGGCAGAACACCAGAGACCGGCAGGGACCCTTCAGCCTTTACCCATTCCAGAGTGGAAGTGGGCAGACATTTCTATGGACTTCATTGTAGGGTTGCCGAAGTCGAAGAAGGGGAATGATTCAGTTTGGGTGATAGTAGACCGGTTGACGAAGTCAGCACATTTTATTCCAGTGAGGACCACGTATACAGTCGAGGCGTATGCGAGGATCTTCATTCGGGAGATAGTTCAACTTCACGGAGTTCCAGATATGATTGTGTCAGATCGAGGGTCAGTGTTCATCTCACACTTCTGGAGGAGTTTCTAGGATTCATTCGGCAGCAGATTATTGCACAGTAGTATATTTCACTCTCAGACGGACGGTCAGACAGAGAGAGAGAGTGAACCAAGTGTTAGAGGATATGCTACGGGCTTGTGTTATTGATTTCTAGGGCAGCTGGGAGGATCATATTTCGTTGATAGAGTTTGCTTATAACAATAGTTATCAAGCGACAATCGGTATGGCCCCGTATGAGGCACTGTATGGGTAGCAGTGTATTTCACCCGCAGACGGATGGTCAGACGGAGAGGGTGAATCAGGTGTTGGAGGACATGTTGCGGGCATGTGTCATTGACTTCCAAGGCAGCTGGGAGGATCATATTCCATTGGTAGAATTCGCTTATAACAACAGTTATCAAGCGACGATCGGGATGGCTCCGTATGAGGCATTGTACGGGAGACCCTGTAGATCACCGATATGTTGGGCAGAGCCGGAGGATAGTTTGATGCTTGGGCCAGAGCTTGTGAGGCAGACTACTGAGAAGGTAGCATTGATCAGAGAGCGGATTCTAGCCGCTCAGAGCCGGCAGAAGAGTTATGCAGATAAGAGGCGAAGACCCCTAGAGTTTCAGATTGGGGATTTGGTTATGCTGAAGGTATCGCCTATGAAAGGCGTGCAGCGATTCGGGAGGCGAGGGAAGCTTGCACCGAGATATATTGGACCTTTCCAGATTTTGGAGCGCATTGGAGCGGTGTCATACAGACTAGATCTTCCAGCATCTATGTCTAGTATACACAACGTGTTCCATATTTCTATGCTCAAGAAGCACTTGCATGATGAGGAGCAACAGCGAGTATTGGATGCACCGGAGATCGAACTTCAGGATGATTTGACTACTATTGAGATTCCGGTTTGTATTCTTGCCAGAGAGGACAAGAGGCTTAGGAACAAGGTGATTCCATTGGTGAAAGTTCAATGGAACCGAAGTGGAGTTGAGGAAGCTTCTTGGGAGCGCGAGGAGGACATGCGACGCGACTACCCACATTTGTTTGATCAGGTAAATAAATTTTCTGACAAGTACCTTATGATATGTATCTTATATGATATTTGGACATTTGGTTATATTTGCATTTAACACTAGTATGGGAATATTCTCGCTTAATTCTTAATCTTTCGGAACACACGGTATATGTATGGGGGGTTCCTTGTTTGGATTTTTCACCCGATGTACTAGTTCCACTTGATTAGGGTTTGAGCGGGAGTATTACCATTTTAGGTCGTTAAGTATAAATATCTCTATATGTTTATTTGAAAGTTCATGTTGTGAGATGCATGTAGTTTCTGAATTTCGAGGACGAAATTCTTCTAAGGGGGGAAGAATGTAGAACCCCGTAAATTTTTATATGAATATATATGAATTATTAGTAAATAAATAATTCTTAGTTAATAAATAACTTGTGGTCATTAATGTACATGATAACAAGTTATTGAAGATGATATGAGAGTATGGGTGTAGAGTTTTGTGTGTCGATTTTGCAAATAAGCAAAACATGCACAAAAACTGAGTATGTCCAGATCAGTCGACACATCAGTCGACTGACTGTATCAGTCGACACATCAGTCGACTGATGTGCTGATTTCCAGTTTTTCAGGTTTCGGGTCTGTTTTGTTTTGGTTCGGGTTTGGGTCGGGTTTAGCTGTTGGTATATATATCCCCTCTCACCCGAAACCCCCCCTCTCATCCTCAGTTCAGAGAAAACCCTAGCCCCCCTCTCTCCTCTCTCAAACCCTAGGTTGTTCTTGGTGATTTGGGGGAGAACTTGGAGGATTTTCGGCGAAATCTCCACATTGCAGCAAAGGGGATCCATTCTCTCTCAGTTTCAGGAGCTTCTCATCACCCTAGAGGCGAGTAACATCTCGCCCAACCTTGCCCTATTTTTTTCTAAACGTTTTCAAAGAGTTTTATGAGTTTTGATGAGCCAAAAATGTAATTTTTGTACAAAGAACTGATTTTTATCGCATATAGTGGAATATATATGATTTCAGATTATTCAAGACCCACAAATGTTTATTTAAATCAGAGATCTAGATCTGAAACGTTTTTACAAGAGATTTAACATGGGTTTTGTTTTTAACATGAGATTTGATATGAGTTTTGTCTTAAAAATGATTTAAAGCATAAATATACATGTTTGGGGTTTTGTTCATGTATTCATTTATGGGATTTCCGTTTCAGTTTAGTTCTTACATGTGGATATCAGTATATTTCATGCTTGGGATTGATGGAGATGAGTTTGGATCAAATTTTGGTATATAAGAACCTATTCAGATGTTCTACAGTCGGTCGGTCGACTGATCAGTCGACCGACGGGCAGATTGTTCAGCCATTAGTCGACTGATCAGTCGACTGACGGGCTGATTTTGTTTATCTCAGCTTCTCAGTCGACTGGTCAGTCGACTGACGAGCTGAGGCTGTGCTGCCTGAGTTTCATCAGTCGACATATGAGTCGACTGACGTCATCAGCCGACACATCAGTCGACTGATGAGCTGTTTTACAGATTCTTGATCTGTTTGAGTTGTCTTTCGGGGTCGCCTCGATAACCTGACCCTAGCCTATCACGTTTATGATTTATCTGTACATGTGGGTTGACTTTTGGCATAAGTTTAGACATGTACATCGGGATGCGTGCGAGTTTGGATTTGGTGTATCTTTCCGCATATACTTTACACAGTCACAAAGTCCTCATGTTGGACTATAATCCCTAAAGTCCTCGTGTTGGACTAAAATCCCTAAAGTCCTCGTGTTGGACTAAAATCCCTAAAGTCCTCGTGTTGGACTATAATCCCGTAAGTCATCGTGTTGGACATTTATTACTTATTCCATGTGCTCGGAAAACCACGGTGCTTAGCTCTTGTATCAGACCTATTACTTAACCCTGTATATGACTTGCTCATAGGAGTTTATGATATGACACTTATGTAAATTATGCCATGATTACCTGACACTCGTGTAGGCCACGATATGGCACGGTATTCATGCTCCGAGATTTTGCTATATTTCTTTTATTATTGTTTCTGTACTAGGACCTCGGATTTGGTGTTTAGAGATTTACAATTTGAGATATAAAGGTATATACATGAGGGTTTCCTTGTTTGGATTATTTCGCTCGACGTACCTATGCTCGTGTTGTAAATCTCTAAGTACTAGAATCCTCTTTAGTAAGATCAATGATTTTAGATCTATTATGTATTAACTGTATTTTTCTTATACAACGAGCCCTTTTCCCTTGGGGTTGGTTGTGATGTTGCTCGCTAGCGCTTTGATGCTCGTTGTCCCTCCCCCTTTCAGGTAACGAGCCAGGAGCCCGGAGAGTCGCAGGATGATGGCTGTCTAGTTCTGTTCATGTTGGAGCTCCATTGTAGTTTTTATTAGACATTTGACAGTATTGTTCTAGAAGTTGTAAAGGCTATGTGCCTTAATTCCTTCTTGTCAGACATTGTATATGAGACTTGTGGAGTATTCCAGATTTATCTACTCAGATTTTGATTATGTATTTCTGTATTGTTGGATGATGAGATATTTATGTGACTGTTATCATTTCATCAGTATTCCTTGTATAACCTTTTACCTGTTTTGTACCTACACTAGTTATTGATTCTACTAGACAGATGTTAATTGTGATGGTGAAACATGTTATTGCACGGTGTGGTGCATGGCAGGTTTGACATTCTTGGTTTCACCTTGGACTGCAGCCTTGTGTGAACCCAGGGGCGTCACAATCAAGGTTATTATTGTTATGATCCCGCATCTCGTTGAGTTCATATATCTTGATATGTTCAGTTCGAAGAGGATTCTTGATAATCATATTTTTATTACAATTTTATACCCTCATTATCTATTTTATATGAATAAATATACCACTAATAATTATTTTTATCTTTTAATTGCAGATTAATAAAGAATAAATCTCAACTAATTATTTTTATCTTTTAATTGCAGATTAATAAAGAATAAATCTCAACTTCCCATCTCTCAACAAAAATCCATGGATTAAATGAAAAAATGATTCAAGAAGCCTAAGTGTAATTTTTGACTTTTTGAAGGCCCAAAGCAAAAAGATTACACCAAGGGAATTGTGGAACTGCTGCAGTTTTGAATTTCACAAGGACTCAAATGCAAATGGGCCGGACTTGATTTAAAAAAAATCATTGTATGCATGGACAGACTGGCTCATGACCGAACTTGATTGGCTGGAGATATGGATTTGAAGAAAAATCATTTTATGTTTTGGATTTTAACACAAGTGGTCTTATTTCTTTGCTGCATGTGACCTGGGCCAGCTTTACTACCGAAAATCAAATGAAGATGTCATTGGGCCGGACTTGATAGATGCTGGAGAGGAGTTGAAAATCATATGAATTGGACTTGGACCAAAGTTGATGGCTGCAAAGAATGTATTAAAAACCCAAAGCCCATCAAACAATTTACTATCCATGACCGTTGCTGCAGAGTGGTTTGGAGAAGTGGGACGGACTTGTTTGATTTTGTTTTGAAAATTAAATGCCAAGGACCTGCTGCATTCTTTCTCAAACAAATGAAGAGTGGGCCGGACTTGTTTGATTTTGTTTTGAAAATCAAATGCCAAGGACCTGCTGCATTCTTTCTCAAACAAATGAAGAGTGGGCCGGACTTGTTTGATTTTGTTTTGAAAATCAAATGCCAAGGACCTGCTGCATTCTTTCTCAAACAAATGAAGAGTGGGCCGGACTTGTTTGATTTTGTTTTGAAAATCAAATGCCAAGGACCTGCTGCATTCTTTCTCAAACAAATGAAGAGTGGGCCGGACTTGTTTGATTTTGTTTTGATTGCTTATTAGTGTAGATTTATTTCTATGCTTGTAGTTTAGATTTTATTTTCTTGTTAAATAGCCAAGAGGCTAGAACTCTCTTGCCTTAGATTTATTTCATGCTTATAGAATAGATTTATTTTCTTGCATTTAATTCTTGCAATTTTATTTTATAGTTTAGATTTTGTAATTTATTTTGTAGTTAGATTTTAATTTCTTATACTATTCACCTTGAGGCTAGAACCCTCTTGGGTTTAGTTTTTCTTTTTGTTTATTTTTATTTTGTTTGATTCGCCTTTAGGCTAGAACCCTCTAGGGAATCACCCTTTTCTTAGAAGTGGGTTCAATTTTAGATTATCCATATCTATAATTGAATCCACCATCTTTAATTTTTTGCATTTTCTTTTATTCTAGAATTTTGTTCTTCATTCTTGATTTTTTTTTTATTCATTTTTCCTTCTCACCTTATTGATCATACTCAAATCCACTCTCACTTACACTTTGCACCTATTTACACACCATTTTTCACTATCTCAATCTCTTCACAATCACATTCACTTATCACTCCTACTTGTCACGCACACAACATAAGAACCGATTTCATATTTTCTCCTACAAAACACCTTCCTCGTGGGATCGATATCTTAAATACTATAACTTGACACGGTTGTGCACTTGCAACCTTTTTGGTACATGTTTATGACGCATCAAGTTTTTGGCGCTCTATTTTATTCTGCTTCCTATGATTTCAATTTCCTCCACACTACTAATCCTGCTTCTCTACCAACCGCATCACCCACTTCCTTACCTCAGTTCTCCTTTCCAGATCTCCCTGAAATCTCTCCATCTCCTTCTATTGACTCTCCATCACTCGAGCGTTCTCTTTCACCATTTGATCCCTATTCCGTAGACACGACACCCACTCCAGAAAATACTATTGACCTCCATGTACATGCACCAATATCTCCCCTGCTGGAGGTTCTTCTTGCTCTTCGTCGAGGAAAACATCCACATGTCATGCCTGCATGGTATGCTACGGTTACTTCCTATTCATTTATCTTTCATAATTTTCTTACTGCCAATTATACTGCAGTTGAGCCAAAGTCCTTTCAAGAGGCCGTTCAATTTCTAAAGTGACGACAGGCTATGGCTGAGGAATTTCAGGCCTTTCAGCAAACCTATACCTGGGATGTTGTTCCATATCCCTCTGGTATCTCTTTAGTTGGTAGTAAATATGTTTATAAGGTTAAGTATCGCCCTGATGGCACCATTGAACATCGGAAAGCTTGTTTAGTGGCTCAAAGTTTTACTCACTAATAAGGTATTGATTATAAGAAGACCTTTGCTCATGCTGTTCAGATGCCCATCGTTCGTACTCTTCTTGTGGTCGTTGCTACTCATCATTAGCCCTTATACCAGATGGATATCAAAAATATTTTTCTCCATAGCTCTTTATCTGAGACAGTATATATGCAACCACCTCCAGGGTCCAATATTCCCCTGGGACATGTATGTCTCATTCGTCATGCTGTTTATGGTCTTAAGCAGGCACCCCACGCTTGGTTTGAGTGTTTTCGTGATGTCGTACTCAAGGCAGGCTTTATGAAAAGTCATCAAGATGCTTCTCTGTTTTTTCGCACTACATCGTGTGACAGAGTTTTATTGCTCATCTATGTATTGATATGATTATTACAGGTGATGATGTGCTGGTATACAATACGTAAAATGTTAGTTGCAACAACAGTTCCACATGAAGGATCTTGGATCTCTTCGGTATTTTCTTGGTCTAAAAATTTCTCAAAGCCCACGGGGTGTATTACTGTCTCAACAGAAGTATCTCTCGGATATTCTAGATCGAGCTGAGCTAACTGACGATGTAATTATCGATACTCCATTCCAACAGAATATCAAACTTCACTCTACTGATGGTGAGCCTCTATCTGATCCTATCCTATATCGACATCTTGCTGGCCAGTTGCTTTATCTGTGCATCTCTCGACCATATCTCTCTCATATTGTTGGTATTGTCAGTTAATTTGTTAGTGCCCCACGTATGTACACTATGCTGCCTTATTACGGATTCTTCGGTATCTCGGGGGTACTAGCACTCGCTATCTTCTGTTTCCTGCTACATCCAAGTTAGAACTTTGTGCATATTTTGATGCTGATTAGGCTGGTGATCCCACTACCAGGAAGTCTACCGCAGATTATTATATATTTCTTGGTGATTCTCTAATTTCCTGACAGAGTAAGAAACAAGATGTTGTTGCTCTTTCCAGCACTGAGACAGAGTACCGTGCAATATCCACAATAGCTAAAGAGATTATTCATCTTCGTCATCTTCTCATTAATTTTGGTGTTTCTGTTTTGACTCCTACTCCTCTATACTATGATAATAAGAGTGCCATCCAGATTGCTAATAATCTAGTATTTCATGAGAGGACCAAACACATTGAGATTGAAGCTCACTTTGTTCGTCAACAAGTTATCAAGGATAAGATAATTCTACTTCCTCATGTGTCATCCGCCGATGAGCTTGCAGATTTCTTCACAAATGCCATACTTGTTCATCGGTTCTAGTTTCTTGTACGCAAACTCACTTTGTTTGATCCAATATGAGTTTGAGAGGGGCTGTTGATAATAGTGTTAGTAGTGGGTTTTTAGTCCCACATTGATTGTGAGAACACATCTCACCCTCCTTTATTTGTATAAATATATGTGCACACTCAATATTTAACTTAAGAAAAATTTACCCAATACTCTCTCTCTCTCTCTTACTTTAACAGTGGAAAAAGGAAAACCAGGAGTTCGTAACTGAAAAGGAATGCTAGATTATTAAGTGGAGCTATCTACTCCTTTATGCTTAAAAGGAGAATCCAAAGAGTTACTATTTATACTATAGTAATGCTACAGTAATATTGTAGTATGAACAGTAATCTGATCTAACCGTCTACGCTCTAAGTTACTATTTACACTATAGTATTTACTGTAGCATGACCAGTAAACCAAATCTGCTCCTTCATACTTAAAGTTACTATTCATGCTATAATATTTTTACTGTATCATAAATAGGGAAGCAAATCAAATGTACTAAAACTTGGATTTTTTTAAATATAGAGGAGTAAATATGATTTCTAAATCAAATATAATAAAATTTGGATCATTCTTTAAGTATAGAATAGTAGATATAATTTCTAATTTTAAGTATACAATAATTAAATCAAATGTATTAAAACTTAAAGAGAGACAAGTTTAAAATGTAGTGTTTAAAAAAATAATAGGCTATGCTTTGCACCAGATGTACACTAGTCAGAGTTAATTGGAAGAATCAGTAATAAAAACTCAAGAACCACGAAAACCCTATACAAGTAGCAAATCCCTATTTCATGCACATTAAGAATGAAAAAGGAAAATTTTCTAGGAAGCCATAGAAAAATGGAGGAAGAAGCTGTTGTGAAGGTAAGCTTTTAGTTTCTTTTAGTCTTAGATTAATATAGTTTAAAACAATAAAAGAATTTAAAAAGGAAGTTATTTTTTTTCATTCACCGACGTCAGTTCCGGTGGCTTCCAGTGACCTTCGAACATTTCTTGGTCGAGGATTCCAATGGAGACAGACACCATAGCCGAAGAACCCATTGAATCTTATTGGGTTCGAGCGGACAGAAGGAAGAAGCTGATGAAATGGAAATTGCCCAATATTTAAGGGATGTTCTTGTTGAGAACCTGTTTATAAAAGTTTACTTTTAAGTCCAATATTTAAGGGATGTTCTTGTTGAGAACCAGTTTGATGGAAAAATTATCCTTAGCCGTTAGCGCGGGAACAGTTAAAGTCTAATCTACTCCTCTATGTAAATAGGAGAACCCAAGGTAAGCATTTAGTGTAGCAAATATGAAACTGGACATTGTTTTTTTTAAATATGACTGTAGCAACAGGAATACTGTGGCAGAGGCGGGATATTGTAGAAATTCAAAAAATTCAAGAAAATCACTGTAGCAGTTAAACCCGGGATTACAATAGCGGAAAAAAAATATGATGTGCTTTGCATGGTGTTACACTAGTTTATTGTAAAGAAACACTATTGTAGGAAAGATGTGTACGTGGAATAGTTTTTGGAAAATTACTTTTAAGCTCCTATGTTTTGGATATACTAATTCTAGTACATGTAGTTATGTATAAAGAATAAATAGATATGTCAAGGATAGTAATACTGATATCATGTTAGAAATTTATATATTTGTATACTTATAGATTTGATTGAGGAGCAGGTAATTTGAAGTTAATTTGAAGTACGATTCTCCAAAAGTGCTAAAGATTCTTGAGGTGGGTAGATTTCTTTTTATTAGTTATTTTTAAATATTAGTCTTATTTTTGTATAAAAAAAGAAGAAACCATTGATCAGACATGTTGTTTCTGCTCACTTATAGAAAATTTCTAAAAAAATTGGCATTGTGGAGCTATTTATCTCCAATAAGAATAATACTATTGTGCTATGCAAACTATTGATTTTTTTTAATTTACTGTTCACATGACAAATATTTAAAAAATTATATATTTGACGAAAATAATTAAATTGCTCCTGATTTTTTATTTTATGAAAGAAATAGAGAAAGTCCATAAAAGTGTTAAATTATTTATATTACTTTTCGTATAAGTGGATATTGCAAGTGATATTTTGAGTTAAAAGGAAGTGTTTTTAATGTTGACAGAGTGAAGTGAATTGCTTCAGCATGCCATAATGTATCGAACGTACTGACCAGTATTAAGGTTGTATTTTGGCAAAAAGTAAAGTGGTGTTCAGGCAAGCTATGGTAATATGAGGTATATTCTATCACTAGTGGAAATAACAGTATCCCTGACGGCAACATCGCTGACGGGAAATTCCCGTCAGCGTTGTTTTTATCGCTGACGGGAACTCCCGTCAGCGGTTCTTCGCCCCCGTCAGCGATGAAAACATCGCTGATGGGATGTAAACATCGCTGACGGGCAACCCATCAGCGATGTTAGCTTTATAACTATTTCGCGGCGACCTTTTCTTCGTAGAAACCCTAATACTCCTCACCGACCACCGCTCGCCCTCGATTTCACCGCCGCGCGATCTCAGCTCAGCCACTCGACGTCCTAGCCCGTGCCATCTGATAATCACATTTTTATTACAATTTTATACCCTCATTATCTATTTTATATGAATAAATATACCACTAATAATTGTTTTTATCTTTTAATTGCAGATTAATGAAGAATAAATCTTAACTTCTCATCTCTCAACAAAAACCCATTGATTAAATGAAGAAATGATTTAAGAAGCCAAAGTGCAATTTTCGAATTTGTGAAGGCCCAAAGCAAAAAGATTACACAATGAAATATGGACTTGGCTTTGTTTTTCACATGTATCGGACTTGGACAGACCGCTGCAGATCATGGGCCGGAAAAAAATCAAAGTTGGGCCGGATTTTTATTTATCTTTTGAAATCAAAATCAAATGCAAATTTGCATTGGACCGGACCTGCTAGCTATGGATTTGATTGCTGGACTTAGAGATTGAATTTTCACAAGGGAAATGTAAACAATGGACCGGTTGATTTTCATAAATTGAAGCTTTCATGAACTCATATGGGCCGGTCTTGTGAGCTCTCATAGAATGCTATGGGCCGGATTTTTCCTTTGATTTTCAAAATCAAATGAAGTGGGCCTGTGGTTAATGAATTGGACTTGGCTTTTGCAACTTGGATTTTTATTTATTTTGAAAATTATATGGGCCTCCTATGAACAAAAAGCAAAATCAAAGGTGGAGATTGTTACTTGGGGCTCAAGACAAATCCAATGGCTCCTCTTTTATTGCTTATTAGTTTAGATTTATTTCTATGCTTGTAGTTAGATTTTATTTTCTTGTTAAATAGCCAAGAGGCTAGAACCCTCTTGCCTTAGATTTATTTCATGCTTATAGAATAGATTTATTTTCTTGCATTTAATTCTTGCAATTTTATTTTGTAGTTTAGATTTTGCAATTTATTTTGTAGTTAGATTTTTATTTTTTTTTACACTATTCACCTTGAGGCTAGAACCCTCTTGGGTTTAGTTTTTTTTTTCTTTTTGTTTATTTTTATTTTTTTTGATTCGCCTTTAGGCTAGAACCCTCTAGGGAATCACCCTTTTCTAAGAAGTGGGTTCAATTTTAGATTACTCATATCTATAATTGAATCCACCATCTTTAATTTCTTGCATTTTCTTTTATTCTTGAATTTTATTTTTGATTTGTTTCCCAATTTTATTCATTCTTCTTTCTTGCCTTATTGATCACATTTATTCTCAAACACATTGATCTACACTTATATTTCGTGCCGATTCACACACTACCATTTTCACTATCTCAATCTCTTCACAATCACATTCACTTATCACTCCTATTTGTCACGCACACAAAATAAAAACCAATTTTATATTTTCTCTTACAAAACACCTTCCTCGTGGGATCGATATCTTAAATACTATAACTTGACACGGTTGTGCACTTGCAATTTTGGTACATAATTATGCCGCATCACCATCACCTTCCCCTCCCGGGGAAGGTGCTTAAGTAGCTTTTAATTATTTTGGTTCTTTAACTTGTGTGTTTATTGTGAAAGAACTACTTGGAGATTAAAGATCAAGAATTGGAGATTGAGGAATTGGATATTCGCTTGTGGTAAGTCTTCTTCCTTATATTTTCAATTCCACACCTTTAGTTAGTTTCTCACAATTAGTGACAATTAGGATCTTAAAAAAAAAAGTTTATTTCCGTTGACCATAATAAAATTCACCCTTCACTTTGACATTTACTAACAAGATAATAAATTCAAACAAATCCCCCCTTCTCATTTGTTTGATTGTTAACCCTAATTAAAAAAAAAGATTTTTCTTTTCCATCCTTTTTAGTTGCTTTTAATTCATAGGGTTGCATTTCATATAGTTAGTAGGAATTCACCAAGTGATTTGAGCATCTTGATTTGACACACACTTAAAAATATTTTTAAGGGCAAAACCCCATAATCAAGATAAGGTGAGGGATTTCATCACCCTTTCCTTAGCCCAAAAATCACTAATTCCTCACTACACCACCCAAGCCTAATAAAACTCATTAGACGTTGGCCCCTAAGGATTCGAGCTCATAAGGAACAAAGAATCCTTAAGTGAACCGGTTTAAGTTTTCTTGGATTAGTTGGTGTCTAAGGCAAGGTTTAGGGGTTGCGTAAAGCGCTCCGTAAGGAAAGAGGTACTTAATTGATCTTTGATCACCCTCTAGTACTATCCTTACCTGGCTAACTACCTGAGTAAAACTTTTATCTTTTCACTTTAGGAATTTTTGGTTAGGAGCTAGTCTAGTTGAGTTAGGCTTAACCCTAGAGTTAGAGTGATTGAAAAGTGATTGATTTTGATTTGTTTTAGTTAGGATTTTCCATTTTCTTCTTTAAAAAAAACTAACTTTTATTTTTCTCTAAAAAAAAGTATAAAAAGAAATTGTTTTTGGTGCATGCAAAACGTGGATTAGGGACAATACACATCAACAAATTCATTTTGAACAAATGGCTAATCCACAAGTTTTTCAAAATTTATGTTATCCCAATAGGATTAAAATTTCCAATGAAGTTGAGAGTCCATATCAGTATTCGGTAAATAATCTATTTTTTCCAACCTACAACCCAGATTGGGCAAGTTACACAAACATTGCATGGAATCAGGGAAACCACTCCGAAACTCAAAACTTCACTCTCTCTTCGACCCAACATTTTCTTAGGGAAAATACAGTTCCTTTTAATTCTCATCCACAATTTCAACAACCCAGTCTGTCACATCAAAATCAGTCTCCTCATCATCAAGTTGTAACTCACACTCCTCTTGATACAGATCATGATGAACGTCTCAATTTTTTGGAAAAAGGTTTTGAAATCATTATTAAGGCCTCAAAAAAGGTTTTGAAATCATAATTAAGGCCTCCACACTAACCATGGATATGTTAACTCAAACATCCTACATGATGAACTCCTTTATGCAATCAACCGAACTCATACTTAACTCTAACACTCAAGCTATAGCTAGATTAGAAACCCACATTGATCAACTAGCTAGTGCCATAAGTGAAGTAGAGGAAGGAGAAATTCTGAGTCAACCCGTGGTCAATCCTAAGGACACTCAAATGAATGCACTACAGTCAGGAAAACAGGTCGATAATCAGGAAAGAACACCTTTAAAGCCAAATTCTTGTTCCAATTCATTCTTCCCCTGATAATTCAATTCAGGAAAGACCGAGGGAAGAAGAAGAAGAGTCAGATCTAAGTTTTGAGGAAATTTTCGGTGAGGAGCTAAAAATATTAGGAGAAGCAGATCGGGTTTGTCAAAATAAAGAAACTGTGTTGGACAATTGCTGCTTTGAACTGAATTTTGAAAAACTCTTTCTTGATGAACTAAGATTTTTGGAAAATAAACAACAACCAAATTTTTACACATCAACCATGAATCTTGGGGTTGAGAAAATTGTTAAAGAAAAATTGGTTGTTAGAGAACAAACATTCACAAATCAAGAATCTAAGTCCAATATGCATGACACCAATAATACCTACCTTCCATTGCCACAAAAATCATTGAACACCCCGGAATGCTTAGAATTTCAGCACATTGTTGATTATATCATGTTGAATTTATTTAAAATCCGTGGGAGAATTTTCAGCAATAAGGTAGGATTCAATGTAGAACATGAACTCTTCATGTTGAATATTTCATTCTACATTGTTTATTTTGTTTATTTCAGAATAATAAAAAGAATTTATTCTTCTCTCATTTGAGAGTTTCTTGTTCAGTTGTTAAAAAAAGAAAAAAAAAGAAAAAAAGAAAAAAAAATGCACCTTACAGTTGGCTGATAGATCTGTCAAGGTCCCTATGGGTGAGTTAGAGGATGTTCTGATTAAGGTTGGAGATTTTATTTTTCCAGTAGATTTTGTAGTCTTGGAAACACAGCCTGTTTCCAATCCCAAAGGACAGACACCTGTCATCTTAGGAAGACCGTTCTTAGCCACTTCTAATGTTGTCATCAACTGTAGAACTGGTCAAATGAAGCTGTCCTTTGGGAATTTGACTGCTGATCTCAACATTTTTAATTCAGGGGACCAACCAAATAATCAGCCTCTAGAAATAAACTACATTCAGGAAAGATCAGAAGAAGAAGAAGAAGAAGAGTGTGATTTAAGTTTTGAGGAAATTTTTGATGAAGAGTTAGAGTTTTTAGAAGAAGCAGATCAGGTCCTTGAGAATAATAAAACTGTGTTAAACATTTGCTGCTTTGAATTAAATTTTGAAGAACTCTTTCTTGATGAACTTAGATTCTTGGAGAATAATCAACAACCAAATTTTCAGAACTTCACAGAAGAATTGGTTGTTAGAAAACAAAACTTCACAGTACAAGAGTCTAAGTTCATTAAGAAATACAAAATGTATGACACCAATAATACCTACCTTACCTTGTTGCATGAATTACTGAACACCCCGAAATGCTTGGAAATTCACATTATTGATTATATCATTCTGAATTTATTTAAAATCCAGGGAAGAATTTTTAACAATAAGGTAGGATTCAATGTAGAACATGAACTCTTCATGTTGAATATTTCATTCTACATTGTTTATTTTGTTTATTTCAGAATAATAAAAAGAATTTATTCTTCTCTCATTTGAGAGTTTCTTGTTCAAAAAAAAGAAAAAAAGAAAAAAAAAGAAAAAAAAAGAAAAAAAAAAAAAAGAAAAAAAAACAAGAAAAGAATAAATGTTTGATTTCCTCCTCCTCAGACCAAAGGTAATTGCAGATTTTTATCAGCGAACCAAATATAAGTGCTTCACTTCTTATCTGCTTTACTTTATGCATCATAGAGTTTGTATTGAGGACAATGCAAAATTTAGGTGTGGGGGTGGGAATTAGTTATTTTTTCTCTTTATTTTACATTTTTAGCTACATTTTTTTTTCCTTTTTCTTTTTTAAAAAAAATTATAAAAATATCGTCACTTGCCAAATTGATTGAGTTATGTAATAATTGAATTATTTGATAAATTTGAAATTTTCTAATTCCTAGTTAGTTATTTACTTAAGTTTACTTTTTATGATAACTCTAAATAAATTTTTTTTAAGAAATGATTTTCAAAGTAGTATATTTTACTTAAGCCTTAACTTGGACTTTTATTTAAAATAATGAAATTTTTGTATGCTTAACTTAGAGTTGAAAATAATTTTTCAAAGTGTCTTGATTTACATATTTTTTTCAAAATATATATACATACAAAAAAAAATTTGCAAAAGAAGAGTGTGAAAAATGGGCACCAAAAAGAAAAAAAAACTCTTTAATTCAAGGTGATTCTATCTTATAAAGCCTAAGCTGACCGAGTAATTAAGCCCAAGGAGTATTTCCATACTTAATGACCTAAGCCCATTTGGGTTGGGATCCATTGGCCCAAAACTCGTTAAATGGTCACTTAGAAAGCCCGTTAAAGTAGAAAAAATCACCAAGGAAGAAAGAGTTAAAAAAAACTAATAAATGTTTTATAGTTGTATATATGGTCTTGGAAAATATTTTAAATCAAGCAACTTGAAAATTATTTAAAACAAAGAGTTAGCATGTTCTTTTCAAAACTTTTAAATTAAATTTCTAAGTTTGGCTTGGTTTTGTATTGCTACAATGAGAAGATTTTCTTAAAAATATACCTTAGAGTTATATATAAAAATGTTTTCTTGAGTGATAACTGGCTCCAATTAGATTATCTAAAAGTTATCAAGTGAATTTAGTTATTTACTGACTTCTTTAATTTGGCAAGATTGACCGAATTTTGTGGGTATATTCACTGCAAACCCTCACGAGACTACAACTCGTCCACTAGGGTAACCTAGGGGTTTAAAGGCTTGTTGTATGCGCTAAATACAACCGCGATTCCTGCGAAAGTGAGTTAGGATTTTCTTTTTATTTTCTTTGCTAGAGGACTAGCAAAAGTTTAGGTGTGGGGGTATTTGATAATCATATTTTATTATAATTTTATACCCTCATTATCTATTTTATATGAATAAATATACCACTAATAATTATTTTTATCTTTTAATTGCAGGTTAATGAAGAATAAATCTCAAACTCTCATCTCTCAACAAAAACCCATTGATTAAATGAAGAAATGAAGCAAAGAAGCACATTGGAAAATCAATTTCCAAATTATCCAAAAGCCCAGAATGAAGTCGTGTAGCCTGTAGAAGCCGGAGAAAATCAAAAATCCAATATGAAAAGAAATCATATTCAAAATGGTTGGCCACAAAGAAACGACGATATCTCCTAATCCGGAAGGCGGAATTTAACATATAATATATGAAAATCGCCTATCTCGACGAGACGAAGCTATCCGTGAAATCAGAATTTGGAAATAGTGGGCATCGATGTCGGCATCGATGTGGGCATCGATGCTGATATCGATACCTGCATCGATGCCTGTATCGATGCCAGATTACTGTAGCGCGCGTCAATGGCTGATTTTGCTTGTCTTGGGGCTCAAGTTTGATCCAATGGCTCTCATTCACTGATGTTTACTATAAATAGGGGTAGAGAGTGAGGGGTTAGAGGTGTGAAAATTTTGTAAACTCCTTTTGGAGAGGAGGGCTACTCTTAATTGAGAAGGCCTTCCAAAATTGTAACTTTTTGTTGCAATTAATAATAATAATTTTTTCACCACTTTAAATTTTTCTCTTCTTCTCTTTGTTGGATGATGAAGATGAAGATGAAGATGGAGAATTATTTGAAGGTTTGCATTTCTCTTTTATTTCTCTTTTATTGCTTATTAGTTTAGATTTATTTCTATGCTTGTAGTTAGATTTTATTTTCTTGTTAAATAGCCAAGAGGCTAGAACCCTCTTGCCTTAGATTTATTTCATGCTTATAGAATAGATTTATTTTCTTGCATTTAATTCTTGCAATTTTACTTTATAGTTTAGATTTTGCAATTTATTTTGTAGTTAGATTTTAATTTCTTACACTATTCACCTTGAGGCTAGAACCCTCTTGGGTTTAGTTTTTCTTTTTGTTTATTTTTATTTTGTTTGATTCGCCTTTAGGCTAGAACCCTCTAGGGAATCACCCTTTTCTAAGAAGTGGGTTCAATTTTAGATTACCCATATCTATAATTGAATCCACCATCTTTAATTTCTTGCATTTTCTTTTATTCTTGAATTTTATTTTCTTTATTCTTGATTTTTATTTTCCTTTTCCTTCTTGCCTTATTGATCATATTCATTCTTTGTCACATCCACTCTCACTTATATCTCGTGCCGATTTACACACTATCACTTCCACTCTCTCTATCTCTCCACAATCACATTCACTTATCACTCCTACTTGTCACACACACGCACACAAAATAAAAACCAATTTTATATTTTATCCTACAAAACACCTTCCTCGTGGGATCGATATCTTAAATACTATAACTTGACACGGTTGTGCACTTGCAATTTTGGTACATAATTATGCCGCATCACCATCACCTTCCCCTCCCCCTCTTCGATTTCACCGCCCCCGATCGAGCTCACAGTCGACCCTCGATCTCGCCGTCGCACCTCCCCCGCGTCGACCGTTGAGCTCGCCGTCGCACCGTCGACCTTGGAGTTCTCTCATCTCCTCACCTGCAGCGTAAGATTCCTTTGATTTTTTTTCAAATTTATTTTAATTTATTTTCTGATTTTAGGTTTTGTTGTTTTTACTAATTTGAGATTTGATTTGTTTGATTGCAGTGCAGGAGGTCCAAGTGAATCTTACTTTTTGTTGGATTGCATTGCAAGAGATCCAAGCGGTAATTTTTGGTCATTGTCGCATTTTGGTGCATAGAAATTATACATAATTAGTTGTAAAATGACCAATTAAGCTGGCTGATATTTACAAATAGCTGTAATCTAGTTGAGTCTCATTTTATTTGTAAATTTTAACATACAGACTTAAACAAAATTAAGCATATGTTGTAATAAAGTGGTTATATAGCATGACAGTTTTAAGTTCAACTATCAAATTTTACGCATTATAAAACAGGCTAAATATCAGAAAGTTACCACCTTAAGTTTGAACAATTATCAGATAACCAACCTCTTATAACTTGCTGGTGTTTGATATGATACAGTTGACCAGCTGCTAATTTACTCTCTAGGTCTTTATTCTCTTTTGGTTAATTTATTCTCTTGTGGGTAATTACAAGTTTTATTGTGTTATATATCATGATTTATGAATCGAAAGTCGTTACCCCTAGTTTCCCGTCTAATAATGTTGGATGTGAATCTCTTCTGATATAAACTCACGTAATTCTAGTTGGATGTGAAAATACTTTTTACACCTAAAGAGAATAACGTGATTTATGTTAGGAGCATGATATACATGCAATAATTATTAGATCTGTCCGGGGAGGAGTCCCCTTCTCGTACAGGTTAGGAATACAGTAGTGTATCATCTATCTTTGTATACTTTATAAATTTTTATTTCTTAAAAATTTCGATAACACGTACCGCATTGTTCTTAAATATGAGCGTTAGATTTTACTCCCACATAATTTATGTTCTGGTAATTTTTCCTCCGAGATTATTATAATTTGAATTTCCTTGATGTCGTGAAGAAAGTTAATATCACAAAATCGTTAATTTGATGTGTTACTAATAAAAATTCATATTACCTAATTATGCTTAATATCATACAGATCTATGAGGATAGTTCCCGACAAATCATGGATCAATATTCCTCGTATTGATAGATGGAGGGATAGTCGATATAAAGATGGAATAAATCAATTCATACAGTACGCATTGGTAGACCCACGGAAGTTAAATAGTAACGTCATGTATTGTCCCTGTTGTTGGTGTAAAAATAGGGCGTTGGTGGATAAAAGTGATTTACAAAAACACTTAATATCAGGATTCCATGAGGAGTACAAATATTGGACGTTTCATGGGGAAGGATGTCTTGAAGAAATAGAACTGATGGCGGATACTGGTACTTCCGGTGGGAGAATAGATGATACGAGAATAGATGATACACATACGATGCTCGCGGATATGTTAACAGTTCCTAATATAGATCAATCTGATTATGCCGTGGATGCTGACGAGTCAGGAAATGCTGGAGGCGTGACTGATCATGAGGAGCTGGCACAGATAATGAAATTAATAGACGACAATGAAAATGATCTGTACGAGGGTTGCACCGAGTTCACCAGGTTATCATTTATGCTGCGTCTTTTGCGTATAAAGTCTCTTAGTGGAATGGCAGATAAATATTTTAATATGTTGCTTGTGTTGCTGAAAAAGGTCATTCCAAATGGAAAAGAGAGCATACCAGAAAATTATGATAACGCAAAGAAGATTGTTTCCGTTATAGGACTTGATTACAATAAAATCGACGCATGACCTAATGATTGTATCCTCTACTATAAAGATAAAAAAGATCTTCAGTAGTGTCCAATTTGTGGAGTATCACGATGGGTACAACGCAAAAATTATTCAACACATGGGACAGCAAGGTCTATGTTTAAGCAAAAGAAGATTCCGGGAAAGGTCCTGCGTCATTTTCCCTTAATACCAATGCTAAAACGGTTGTATATGAATAAAGACATTGCTAAGCAAATGAGGTGGCACATGGATAAACGTACTGATGATGGTAAAATCAGACATCCGGCTGATGCAGAGGCATTGAAGCAAGTGGATAGAACTTTTCCTTCATTTGCAAATGAGTGCAGGAATGTTAGACTAGGTTTGTCTAGCGACGGATTCAATCCATTTGGGATAATGAGTTCTGGTTGGTCTACATGGCCAGTTGTATTAACACCTTACAACTTACCGCCTTGGCTTTGCATGAAACAACCGTATATGATACTTTCATTATTGATACCGGGAAAGCATGCACCAGGCAATGACATAGATGTGTTTTTAGAACCGCTAATTGATGAGTTAAAACAACTCTGGACTGAAGGGGTTATGACATATGATACTCATGCAAAGCAGTCTTTCAGACTACGTGCTATTTTACTATGGACAATTAATGATTTTCCAGCCTATGCGAATCTTTCAGGTTGGTCTACAAAGGGAACATATGCATGTCCAGTGTGTGGTCCAGAATTCAAAGGTCTTTATCTGCAGCACAGTCGAAAGTTTTGTTATTGGTTTAATAGAAGGTGGTTGAACATAAAACACAGGTACAGAACCAAAAAATGGAGCAAGTTTTTTGATGATACTGTTGAGAAGAGAGATGCTCCGCGTCCATTACGTGGGGATCAGATTGTACATTTGCTTGAGATGTTCCCTGCCGTCAGGTTTGGAAAGAAGCGCTATTCGAAAGAAGATTTACTTGGAGTAAGGAACTTGCGTATTAACAAAAGGATACCAAAACGAAAGAGACAAGCACAAGTGGTGAGTGATGGGGCTGAAGTCGTAAAATTACCTTCAGGATGACAAAATTTAGCATTTTTTTTCAACTCCCCTATTGGAAAGAGCTAAAAATACGTCACAACTTGGACGTTATGCACATTGAAAAAAATATTTGTGATAATCTTTTGTCCACACTGTTGCAAGATGCTAATAAATCAAAGGATGATCTACGAGCTCGTCAAGATCTAACTGCATTGAACATTAGAGAGGAACTGCAGCCAAAAATTGTCGGAAATAACAGATTAGAGTTGCCTGCGTCTCGTATTACAATGTCGAAAGTTGAGATGCAAACATTTTGTCAAGTCCTCAAATCAATAAAGTTACCAGAGGGTTATTCCGCAAACATATCGAACAATGTCCAGGTACAAGAAAGGAAGATATTAGGGCTTAAAACTCATTATTATCACATGCTTCTTCATCAATTGCTACATGTGTCACTACGCAATACTATGCAAAATAAAAAAAACAGTGAAGGTTATTATTGATTTTTGTGGATTTTTCAGAAAGCTTTGTTCTAAAGTTATAGACGCCCGTGACTTTGAGAAACCTGGAGAAAATATTTTCGAAACAATGTGTGAAATGGAGATGCTTTTTTCTCCATCTTTTTTCACAATAAAGGTTCATCTTACACATTATCTCGCGGAGGAGGCTGCAATAGCAGGACCAGTCCATTATCGTTGGATGTATCCAATAGAGAGGTTAGTATTTAAAAAAATTTAATCGTTACCTATCAATATTTATATCTATTAAATGTAAATTTCTTTACATCTATATCTGGTTAAAATTCCTTTTTTAGATATTTGGGTTCAATGAAGCGTCAATTGCGTAACAGAGCTCGCCTAGAAGGTTCAATAGCTGAAAGTTACGTGAGAAGCGAGTGTCTCTTATTTGCCTCTCGTTATATGAGAGGGGAACAAACTGAACTTCAAGCACCCGTTGATAATAAGGAGTACACAGTTCTCTATCCTCGCGGGCTGAACAAAAATTATTCTAGCATATTGTTAGATCAAGCGCATGCATATGTTGTAAATAATCTTGAAATCTTCTCGGAGTACCGGAGGTAAAATATCTAAAAAGAGTTTTTAATACCATTTACTCTTTAATTTTTATTTTGACAAAGTTTTTATTTTGACAATAATAATTAAATTTATGCTCATTAATAGGCAACATCAGGAAAAACTTAAGAATGAAGTTACCGGTAGTACAGCTGTACATGACCTTAAAGAAAGACATATGAAAGAATTCCCTGCTTGGTTGAATAGTGAAGTAAGTATTGTTAAATTTAGCAATATTTGTATTTTATTTATAAAAAACTTAGAAATTATTGATTTAATAGTTTGCTTATTTTTGTATATTTAGATCCAGGAACAACTTGTCCTTAATAATCAAATATCAGAAGAAGTGAAGGTTCACGCAAAGCGGCCTTACTATGCTGTAATTCAATATGGTGGGTATCGTGTTAACGGTTATAACTTTCACACAATGGAGGTTGATGATACGAAGGTCACCCAGAATAGTGGTGTCATGGCTACCTTCTCACGGGAATGTTTCTCAAGCAGAAGAGATCAGAATCCAGTTAAAAATAATATGACATATTATGGAAGGTTGGAAGATGTGGTGGAGATATTCTACGGCTATGGTGGTCCAAATGAACATAAATACATGATGTTCATGATTCGTTGGTGTTTTACAAAGACTCAAAAGGATCCCTTTGGATTTACAATTGTCAATCTCGATAAAGAAATTGATAGTGATGAAAAATTCATGTTTGCATCTCAGGTGGGACAATGTTTCTATGTGAAAGATCCTGCAGTTAAAGACGAATGGGTTGTCCTGTACAAGGATTCTAGGGTTTATATTCAACCTTCTACTAATGAAGATGATGACGAGAGCTATATAAACAACTTCAATGAGCCAAATGCAGCGATCGATGAATTCTCGTACCCTCAAAACGTAGTGTTTGAAACGGATGCTCCAACAACTCGGACAGATATTCCAAATACTATCACATACATTAATAGTAGCTAAACAGCAATTATTTGTAATCGGGTCTTCATGTAACTTTTTTTAGTTTGCAACTTGTATAATAAAACTTTAATATCACTATAATGTATCTCAATTAACTTTTGGATGATATAAATATGTAATATCTTATTTTGTATATTCAGCTTGCAGATGCCTACAAACTTGATGTGAAATGAAAAATTTAGTAACGCAACAATACATATTGTTTTTTTTTTGCCAAGCCAAATTGCATCTGTGTTATATTAATTTGTATGTTTATTCAACTTGCAGATGTCTAAAAATATTAACAAGAGGTTATTCGAAGCTAACCCCAGTGTTGACCAATCCACTGAGGAAGAGCCACCGAGTTCAGGGGAGATGTCAGGTATATCTTAGTTTAACTTAAGTATTTTTATTCATGATATATGCACACTGATAATTTATTTCTTTTATTTTTATAGGTGAGGGTGAGGATGAGCCGACTCACATACCATTATATGCAGATCCTCTAGTTATACTTCGAGAATATATTCCCGGGATTGAGCGCGGGCCCTTACCAGCATGTGCAGAGGGGTACAGACTCAAGCAGACAGAAAAATACATGCTTACGAAAAAACGATTGGATGAATGGGGCCCAGCGATTGATGATATTTTATCTGATGCAAAAAATGAAATCAGACAATAATTTGGTGAGTTTGCATCTATGAAATCAGACAAAGATTTAGTAAATTCTAAGAGCTTAAGATTGATTAAATAAAAGTGTTGATATATCTATTATTTTTTCTTTGTTGTAGGAGAAAAACTTTACCAGAAAAAAGGACGCCAAGGAAGTGACTTTAAAAAAAGTTACCACCGGATGGTTTTCGAGCAATTGTGAGATGGGGACACAATGGGATTCCAACCGGACAATGGGCTAATAACTTCAGCTCATACCTTGGATGCTTAATACGGAGGAGTGATCATGTGAATCCTTATTACGAGGCTTGGGAGCAGTCATTTCATGTCTTGGAGAGTATATATCGAGATTGTTGGGTAAATTCTTATATTTAGCCTAATTATTTTTTAATTCTGTCAATTGTCCATGCTTAACTATAATTTTATTTTTTAGAGATATTTCAACATCGAAGACAATCCTGTAGGATGGGAATTTTTATTTGGATACCAGGGAAAGTTCAAGCATTCTCTTCGGGAGTGGAGACATGAGATAAAGAAGAAATGCTTTGATTGTTTCACTCACAACTGGGAGAGGATATACAAGCGAGATAAGAGGGTTGAGCCTGAGCACTTAGCTGCACTTATAATATTGTGGGGCCAAGAGGAGCACCAGGTAAATATGTATAGTAGTTAATTATCATCAAGTTATTTATCTGAAACTAGTGATATATTTCATTGTATATTATACTATGCACTAAAATTCTCTTTGTTCATGATGAAGAAAAAATGTCGGAGAAATAAACTTAATCGATGGAAAAAAGATTATGATCATCATACGGGGACTACTTCATTTGCCCAGATTGAGGATCAATTTTGTAGGACAACAGTATAAAGTCTTTTAATCTTCTATATATACTCTCTCCGCTTCTTAGAATATTTGATAAATAAAACTAATAAATATATTTTTAAATCTCAAAACGCTCCCTTTATCCCTCTCCCAGAATTGCATAGGAGAACGATGGTTCAATTTAAGAAGGGGTACGATGACGATGAGAATAGGAAACAAAAGCTAGAATTGGCCAAGAAAATACAGGTTAACTAATTAGCCTGTTCTTTTGTAGGGAATTTATTGTATGCACTCTTCTTTTGGTCATCTTAATTATCATACATAAATTATATGTGTGAATGTGTTAACTAAGATGCATGCATACATCTAAGGTAATGCAAGCTTCTTCATGCATAGAAATTAAGATAAACCGATATGGTAGAAATGGAACTTTAAAATTTAGTGATTTTCCCAGATCTAATCTCATGCGTTACCTATTCTTTAAGTACATCTTGAGTTGGATGCCTGTATATGAGATAAAAAATTCACACTAAAAAGTGTAATTTATTTCTGTCTTGAGGTTTCATGCATGAAGGAGTAATGATGCAAGGGGGAAAAACTAGCATAATTTCAATCAAGATAGTGTAATTTATTCCTGTTTTGACTAGCCAGGTTCAATTTCTTATGCTACTTGATTTCCGTCGCCTGTTGTTCTCCCTTTAGAACTTCTCCAAGATGTCAGCCTGTACTCCTAGAGATCATCCTTAACCATTAATTTCAGGCATGATCAGCAGTCACTGGGGTTCCTAGACTTGTTTTTTATATATAAAATTAGGAATCATCATTTTTGTGTGTTAAATAGGTGGTTTTGAATTTTGCATTAGATCCTGAAATAGTTATATTATTTGGGCTGAAAATTCAATGGCTAAAGTTTGTGTACGCCTATGGTGTAAAGTTGAATGTTAAAACTCATATCAGCAATTTGAGGTAGGCAGTACACATTGTCTAGGGAGGCTATGTGTTACAAAATCACTGATTATGCTACAAGGTCTGTGAACAATACAGAATAGCAGTTAAAGCTCTTGGCTGATTTTGGTATTCTAGTAGACTGGAGTCGTATAGTAGTTGCATTGTGGCTTATGTCCACAAATTTCATATTTTGATGTTCACTGCGGGAGAGAGAGGTGTATGTTAAGATATGAGGAACTAGGCAGTGTGCACCATGTCAATTTAACTATGAGCAGTATGATGATGATGATACTTTGTTGTCTTTAATTCTGGAGCATAAAAACCAAAGCAAATACTTAAGAAAATGGATGATAGTTGTGATGGCATGTTTCTTGGATTATCCTCTTTTAACATATTGGTTTGTTTCCTGTTCTTACTTTTTTACTTCAAGTACTAAACATAATTTTCTTCTTGTGAATATTCTAGTCACTAGTACTTTGATTCCATCTTTTTTAGTGAATTCATGAAAATGATCTGTTTTCTATGAGACTTTCAGATGTAGCTTAATGCTTCTAAACTAAACATGAAATTGAGTGAACCTTGACAACTATTTATTAGCACTTAACACCCTTCTTCACATGTACTTTTATGTTGCACAAAACACCCTTCAACTATTTATTAGCACTTAGCCCGCCTCAGTTGTTGAACTATTTCATCTTTTATTTTACTTGTTCAGGTAAATATCTTTTATTTTTAAAAGGTCAATTCTTAAATTTATTTTTTTGTCTTCTAGGAAGCTCTTGAAAACACATATTCTGATGTTGTTGCACAGAGCCAGGAGCCCCTGACTAGAGAACAGAATTATAATGTGAGCCATTTAGTTTGTGGACTTCCCAAAAAAGGGAGGACCAGGTGGATGAGAGTTGGAGCTCAGAGGGTGTCTACACAATTCCAGCCTCCGCCGATTTCCACACCATCGACTATGCCATCGGGGCCCTCTTACATGCCGCAGGAGGATTGCACTCAGCAGGCGATGCAGCTTGTTTCCTCTGTGATGAATATGTTAGATGATCAGATTCCCGAGGAGATGTGGGAGGATATTCAAGAGGAGCTTATGCGAGTGATCCAGCCTACTGCTACTTTTGCGATGGTTTCTAGGCAAATAATGAAATCTTGTAGAAGGCGGGTTCCTACTCGGGTGCAAAGCCAGATTATGAACTTCTTGGCCACTCAAAAGGCATTTACTGGTAGTGGAGAGAGTAGCAGACAGGTATACTTATTATATATGTAAAACATGATTACACACAATATTATGTGATTCTAAATTTAAATTATTTTGTTGTTAGAGTGGAGTGGGAGCACGAGTCGTAGGGATGGAGCCGCCAGTGGCAACGCGGACGATGACATGGATAGGGCGGATGACCTATCTTAGTGAGTTATATCCTAAACTCGTGTTTGTATATTGTGGCTTATAGTTGAGATTATGATATGGTTTGATGTGGATTTAGAACTTATGGCATGTGTGTATGGTTTGATGTGGATTTAGAACTTATGACATGTGTGTATGGTTTGATGTGGATTTAGAACTTATGACATGTGTGTATGGTTTGATGTGGATTTAGAACTTATTTTGGAAGTTATCGTGTTTGTGTATGGTTTGATGTGTATGGTTTACTGACGATATTATGTACATATTTCGAATGTTTGTGAAAATTGATTGGATGAGAGATTTAATTGGTTTGATGTGGATTGTATTCATTTCGAGATGTTTTGGAATGCGTATGAAATATCGTTTGGAGATTTGTATGTACAGTGAGTTGATATGTATAGGAAACTGAATATAATCAGCAGTAATTTTTTTTATCTGATATTACTTATCGCTGACGGGAACCCCGTCAGCGATATGTATCGCTGACGGGGTTCCCGTCAGCGATGTAGATAATATCGTTGACGAGAACCCGTCACCCGTCAGCGATGTTTCACTTCCACTGACGGGCCTCGCCGTCGGCATTGTCGCCGTCAGTAATAAACATTACTGACGGCTGCCCGTCAGGGATAGTTCTTCCCTGACGGGACTTTCGCTGACGGCTTATCCTTGACGGGAAGCCGTCAAGAATACGCATTACTGACGGGAATTGAAGCATTCTTGACGGGAATGCCCGTCAATGATACCTAGTTTTCCACTAGTGTATGCCAGGGTTGACCTGTAGTGATCGAAGCACATTACGATGCTATTGGGCTATAATGTTTATAGTTTTAGTGTGACAAATGAGAAAGTTTTGCGAGTGTGATTAATTTATAGTTGAAAATTACATAGTACTCAATTTAGTTTATTTTCGTACATGTGTATAATTTTCTTAATTATGATACTGCTCCACGCAAAATTTGAATAACTCTTCCATTCAATATTTCGTATGCTTCTTAAATAGCTGTTTATAAGTCTATGTTCATAGTAGCTTATTTAAAGTCTATATTGATACTTTGTAAGCTTGTCTAATCCGATAAGTTATTTGCTCCCCCTTATTTTTTATTTTTTTCAGATGAGAATTAGACAGCTCTAACGGATGACCTCCAAATTATGCGGTGACAAACAGAATATTATTTCATGATACAGTTTAGGTAGATTAAAAAGAAGAATATAATTTAACCAATATCAAGAAAAAAGAAAGAGCAATATATCCTTGAAATTAGGTCTATATATCCTTTATTATTAATTAATTAATTAAAGCAATATCAACAGCGATTACATAAAAATTCTGCAGTGTGCGTGTTCCCGCGTGTTGGAATATTTTGCTTGGCTCGCTCTTATGTTTGGGTGCCCAGGTGGGGGTCGTGTTTTAATTAAGGGAGGGATTCCTGATGTTACTCGGAAACTAGACCATAAGCTGATCGAGTTCGATTCGGAATAGGATTGTTTATTCCTTTTCTTTCTTTTTATTGATTTTCTTGACGAGGAAACTCCTTTTTGTAAACAGAGAAAACAGCTGGCTTGAATCCAAATTGGAACCAGGATCCGAGTCGGAGTAGGAGCCCTTCAGTCCTCATCATATTCCGAATCGTAGTAGGAGTCCTCAACTCCCCTTATAAATAAATACCCCCCGATCGACTTACCAAAAAATAAATTAACCACAAACAATATATAGCGGGCTTTTATTACGATCGCAAATCAAGCGAAGAGCATGGGCTTCAACGGTTCCTCCTCAACTTCTCCTCCCCTCCGCAATAATCTCCCACCCTTCGTCGATCGATTCGGAGACATCCCTGAACCGGTCAGGCGCCAAATGATCGGAGCGTGTCTTTCAACGTTGCGCCAACACCTAGAGCGCATGGTCGAGGAAATCAAGAGTTTGAAGGAGCCCTGCTGGGACTGCGTGCGACAGCTTGAAGATGCGGTGATGGCGGCGGACAGCCTGGGGCTGGAGGGCGTCGAGAGCTACTGGTCTGCTCTGGCTCGTTGCTCGCTTGAATTCGAGAACTGGGAGCGAGAGCGCGTCGAGAAGGAGAACAGGTACGGGCGATGGGTTTGGTTGCATGATGTCATCAACTCCTCCGATCAGGATGTTCACGATGTCGATGACGACGACGACGATGGTGGTCTTAAGATTTATGATTAAGTAGAGGCCACACCGGAGAGGGAGCGTCGGAGTAGTTTTGTTTTGCGGGTTTCAGTGTAATTTTTTTTGCGGTTGTGAACGCTTTAGTAGTTTAATAAAGGAGTCGTGGGTAATTTACCCCGGCCCCAGTTTTTTTCACCAACTTTTTCTTGATTTTTGTCAAATCATATTCTAACTGATTTTCAGAAAGTGCACGCTAGATCAAAACAATTCCAGGCCTGTTCGCTGTCCCCCACATTCGCTCAGGCTGAGGTTGAGATCGAATTTCGAGCTCTCTTGCGGGCGTTCTTGAGCTTCGATTCTTTCTTCTCTCTTAGTTGAACTGTGAGTTAAGACGGTTAATTTCTTAGAGTTTCATTAAGAAGAGTGAATCAAGGGACATAATTCGTGAGAACTTTTTATAAAACTTGATGATCTCTAGGTTTTATTTGGCAGTTCAATCAGGCGTGACCACGAGTATGTGGTGGTCCTGGTGAACCCCTGGTACTGAGGAGTGCTCCCCTGTGGATGGAAAGTGGACTCTAAATTCTCGTCATCTTCGTCACGAAAATAATAATAATAATAATAATAAAGGAAAAAAAGAAAAAGAAAAAAAAGGGAGACTATAGCTATTACTTTGTAATAAGTCGCTATAGTTGGAAATATAATTTTCTTGCTAAACAAACAGTTTCAAATAAAAGTTTAATAACAAGACATCCAGTTCAACAAAAGTAAAAGAGTAAAGCACCAGTCACATGTCACACTCATTCGACTTTCGACTACCAAAACTAAGAAATTGATATCCTATTTGGAGAAGAAATGGGTCAATTGCATATTTGGAGAATACTGATTTAGAAAGACAGACCATTACTGAAAAGGATGAGAGATAGAGATAGAGAGTATTGATTTGGGCACCTAGTATATGTGAAAATTGATTTGGAACGTACATATTAGGCAGTCACAAGAATGATTTGCGTTGTAAATATTTGTAATGATTGTCTATTCTTCTACAGTATGGATGTCATGTACACTAAAATTCAAGTGTCGCCCCCACCCCAAAAAAAAAACCTCTTAACTATTTAAAACTCTAGGAAAATCTCTCTTAATTATGAAGATTTGTTACCAGATAACCAACACACAAAACCCCCCCCACCCCACCCCACCACCACCCCACCACAAAAAAAGTTACAAATTTGATTTATCCCTTGTCAACATTTCTTACTTAACCCCCTAAGCTAATATAATTAAAATTTAAGGTGCTATTAAGTAAGGGGTTAAGAGAGGAGAGTAACAGAGAGGGGATAATTTAGTTAAGCCATTATAAGTGGTTAAAAATAATTAAATTCCTTCAAAACACAACAAATTAGTGACTGCATATATTCATATTTATAAATTACAAAAGTATTTTTGATAAACTTTCAATATGTATGTTGTAAACTTGTAATGCGAATTAGACAAATACAACTAAATCCATCACCAATGAAAATGAAACTGTTGATGTTAATAATCAAACAGGTAATATAGTGGGGGTGAGGTTGATTAAGGGGCCGCTCACTTCTCCGAATATCTGTTTTTGAGTTGAGTAGCTTCAGTCTACTCAAATAGCAACTCGTGAGAGGACGGGGACTAGTTCCCTTGTGGTTCCTTCGACGGTCAAGTCAGTTGGTGGACTTGAGTGGGAAAATGATGAACTATGTGACTTCTAAAGTGTAGTGCAGTATAATTTACAGATATTGCTTGGAAAAATCCCCCCTCTTGTATTCAGAATAGTACCTCTATTTATAGTAGTGGGAAAACGGTAGAGTGATAATCTCGGCCGAGTACAGGATGGCGGCAATTGAGTATAGCGTGACGGCTGCATCAGCACCTACTTTACAGGTGTCGATCGACGAGTGGAGGAGAGGTCACCTCAGCATTTAATGTGAAGTGATCGGGGGCATGGAAGTGCCGAAGTGGTTCGATGAGTTATGAAGACTATCGAGGCTAGAGGAATGATGACGCCTACCAATAATTAAATATGACGTCGACGCGTTATTAGCAGGGGAGGCTCGAGGTTAAAGTTGTCCTTTGGCTTGGCCGAGAAGTAACACCTTTCGAGTTGACTGTGCAAGGTGTCGAACAACAGGTCGAGTGGGCTCATAGCGAATCTTCTTCAACAAAAGGACTGACAAGTACCGCCCTTTGAGTTGACCTAAGGGGATGCTGACTCGGCGAGTCGGCTAAGTTGAGATTCTTGATGGTCCTGACCATCAATTTGATTTGAGAGGGGCTTGTAGGGGGACACATGTCCGTTGTTGGCAAAGGGTCGTACTTTGGCGACTGAAAACACCATAACAGTTAGCCTCTTCACTTGGAGTTGGATTTGGCCGAGTCCGAGTGAAATAAGAGTAGATCTTGGACAGACATGGGTGTGCATTAAATGAGGGAACTAAAAAAGTCTTTTTAAATTTTATATGGCCGACGTCACCACACATTCTTTTTGACTGTCGCATCTCTGCTTTTTGTGGCAGATTGCGGGTTATTCAAGGTTAGTGGGCTGCGTCTTGATCCTTGAGGTGTCGCTTCCAATTCTGAGAATTAATCTTGCCCATTGGCCAAAGTTTGGTCCGGTGTTCAGAGTCCGATAGCTACGGATCTAGCAACCTATATATAGAGTCAGGGCCATGAAGATGGCGGTTACTGTCTTTTGAAATTCCCTTCTGAGAAAACATCATTCGCGCCCATCTTTTTCCGACTATCATTTCTCCTTTCTAAGATAGCATCAGACCTTCTAGACCGACGAGCTTTTTTGACGGAGTTCCACTCCAAGGTGACCCCATAGAAGAGGACGTTTCATAGGAGATTTGATATCCCCCGAGAGTATGAGCTGATGGCCCCGATGAGGTCGGAGGCAGTCTACGATCATGGGCCGGATTGGGGTCCACTCTACTTGAAGCACTTGGAATTTGGCCTACGGCTACCCCTTACACCCCTTTCTTCAACAAGTTTTCACAACTCTAGGGGTATCACCGGCCCAGATGAAGTCAAACTCCATCGCCACCTTGTTGTGGTTCGTGGTGATTTTACATTGGTTGGCAATAAAGTCATCTTTGCGAGTCTTGTGTCGTTTTGTGAGTATGAAAGTGAACCATACTGAGCCCCATTTCCATTTCCAAATGGTGAGGAAGTACAAGCTCATCACTGGTCTTCCTAACTCGAACAAGGATTGGAAGGAGAAGTTTGTCTGGGTCGTGAGGGACGACTTAGAGCTGGGCTGCTCAAACTGGCCCGAGATAAGGAGGGAAGCACTTATGGCTGGTGATCTGCTCAACACCGAGAGGGATGTGCTGGATCAGATCAAGGCATACACTGGCTCTTACCGATTCGAGCACCTGCTTGACAACTCAATCTTGTGGTTCGCCCATGTATCTATCGTGTCTCCATCCGCCAGTGACCAGAAGAGGGTTTCAGCCCTGATTTTAGGAAAGACGAAATTGGCGATGGTGTCGTCCGTTCCTCTGGCTGGCCCCTAGGAAGGGCCGTCAACAAGGCCCAAAAAGCGTCTCCGCTTCAACTTAGACCCGATGGAGGTTGAGACGACCAAGGCAGAGCCTTCTGCCACCCTTGTCCATAGATGAAGGAGGAGGCCCTGGAGGAATGAAGAGCAAGAACCTCAAGTGGCGACCGAGGTGGTCGAGACCGACATCATCCATGGGATGAATCAACCCCGAAAGAGTAGGTCAAGGCTCATCGGGAAGGGGTTGGAGCCAAAGTTGATTTCTTTAAGGAATTTATTACAACTTCAGGCGTTTATAACAAATTCAAAGGAAGAGATTGAAAAATTATAACTTTCTAAAAAATACACGCAGAGAAATCGTTTATCGGTCTTCTGCTTGTATCGGATCTTTGTCGGTGTCGGCGTTTATCTGTGGACCACTAAATGATCAGATTCAACTGACTTCGTTGCCTCGTGAAGGAGACAAGAACTTAAAGTGAATATCTCAGCAATAGTAAGATAAACACTCTTCTCGAGATCACAGCAACGACACAATCTCAAGGGAAGCGGATGAACAAGGCTGAATCGGCTACAGATCTATCGAACTCTCCTCTTTTGTCGAAGAACTCGCCAAGAACTTGCTTCCTCCTTGCTAAAATTCATGCTCCTAACTCTCAAATTCGATAGGGCTTCACCATTGCTCCAAAATTCCCTCTCTCTCTGAATGAAGGCCCTAGGGCTGTATTTATAGGTTTCAGAAGTTTTGTTTTCAGATAAGAACGAATGATTTAATCTTATCCTCAGTCGTAACCACTTAACCACATTCAAAGATAGCCTCAAATCAGTTGGAGAGGCTATGGAATCAAGAAAACTCAAAATCTTATCGAAAAGTAGGTTTCCGGGAGGTTAACGGGCGAAAAACGACTTTTCTAGGCATGAGACATCGTTGGTGTCTCGTCCTTGGGCCGAGACACCATTGGTGTATGGGCCATTGGCCGAGACACCGTTGGCATGTTTCGATTGTTTTGCCTCTAATTCTCTCATCCAATCTCGGAATGACGTGATTCAAAATGCATTAGAAAGCCAGATAAGATATCTACAACCTCCCTTGGGCGAAATACATATGGAGTGAACGAGATATGAGTGGCGCTTCGTCTTTTAAAGGTGAAATAATCTCCTGATCGAGTCGTTTCTTCACTATTTTGTTGTCCTGTTGACTCGTATGTTTCGTCAACTTGCTTCATGCGGTTGTTAGCTTCCTCACGGCATCAGATAATCCTCGTTGACTTGGATAATGATGTTCATCATCTTTTTTCTATCTCGAGCTACGTATGAGAACCTATAGGTACTTTTTTATGCCTACAGTGGATTGTCCCGCTAGGGGAAAGAGCTGGTTGTAGAGGAGACAGTGTCTCCCGTAGGGTTAGACTATCCCTATCCTTACCATGTGGCTGGTATTACGGAGGAAGAATGGGAGAGAATGAGGCAGTACCTCATTAAGTCCTTGGGGTTGGCCCTCGATATGTACAAGAGCCTGATCTAGAGCACCACTACCAGCCTGCTCACCATCTTGATGTCTGGGGTTAGTTATTAGTTCTCGCCTGACCAGTCGAGGGCGATTGAGTAGTTCTGGCTTCCTCAATAGGAGGAGTTCTTACAGGGGTTCCCAACGTCAGCCTTCATCAAAGCCTTTGAAGCTACTTGGTTCGAGGGGCGTTGATGGAGCAAGAGATATTCAGTCGGATGGAGCAAATCCGGACTTCATATCTCAAGCTTTTAGGGGAGGTAGCTTCTCTAAGGGCTGGTAGAGGGGTCGACTCGGAATAGGCTATAGAAATGCTAGCCCCAGGAACTTCCAAGGTTGATAGGCTCATGCGAGAGCTAGACGAGAGCAACAGGAAGGCCAAGAGACTAGATGAGGCTCTTTAGGAGAGGGACCATGCTAAGGTGTAGGTCGAGGCTGAGAAGCAGGTGGTGGTGCATGTGAAGCGTCAGTTGGATGAAGAGCATGCAGTGCTCGTTAAACTTCAGGGGAGGTTGCCCGCCTACAGAAGTCCCTGGTAGTGGCCCAAAGTCGCAACACCCACCTCAAGTCTGAATCCTACCATGAGGAAATCATAGAGGGGTATTGTCAGGGTCTCACTGGAAAAATAGAAGTGGTGATAGCCTGCAAGGCCGAGTATGACTACCTATTGGCACAACTTCTAGTTAAGATGAGGAACCCACCAGATCGCTTCCACTATCCTCCTATTGTAGACAAGTGTTTGGATGAGTTGGTGGAGGTGGAAGCACTCGGAGGGGGAATCGGACGACGAAGCTCCTAGGGCTCTAGGTGGGAGGATCGATGAAGGAGGTGACTGCTCGACTCTTCTGCTGACTGCTACCATCGGCTCCTTGCCTTTTGTTAGGTGTAAAAAATTAACTTCCCGCTCGAGGGGTCATTTGTATTTATAAGAGTTGCTTATTACAAATTAATGGTTAATATTTTACAATAAAGGAGAAGGGAATAGCCATCTTTATTTAACGTAGGTTTGTTGGCAGCGATAGGACGCCTCCTTCAGTGCTCGCACCGAGTTTGCTTCCCTTGGACGATACGATCGAAGTTACGGTTGGAGTTTGAATGCCCGAGCTTGATGAGTATCAAGGCCGAATATACCAAGAAGGCTACAATGCAAGAGTTTGCAGAGCCAATGAGCCAAGAGTCTCTAAATCTGAGAGTTCAGAATGAGACTTTAAAAATGCCAAGGGGGCTATCCCAAACAAGGTTTAGCTAGCCATTTAAAGGGTCAAGTTCTAAAGAAGGCTAAGACCAAGCCAGACCCTCAAAAGGTCTAAGTCCTCAAGAAGACAAAAGACCTCTTCTCATGTAACCAAATGTGGCTATTTATAGAAAAGGAGAGCCATGGTCAATCCCTTGATTTGTGGGACATGGCCATGACTGGGTAAGGAGCACCATGCTCTCCTCCCTTAATTTGTGGGATGTGACCACTGATGGAACAAGGAGTACCATACTCTCTCCCTTGAAACATTGGATATGACCACTAATGTGACCATTCCCATACCTCGAGTGGACGGCTGATAAGCTAGGCGAGCTGGCGACCCTACAGGCGGGCCGACGACCCCTGCGGGTGATCTGGCGACCCTACAAGTAGGTTGGAGACCATGCAGGTGAGCTAGCGATCCTGCAGGCAAACCAAGGGTCTACAAGCGAGCTTGGCCTGAATCAGGTGAGCTTAGCCTTCAGGCGAGCTTCAAGCTGTCAGGCGAGGTTGTGTCAGCGAGCTTGCCTTTGGGCAAACCTGGATCATGTAGGCGAGCTTCAAGCTATGAGGTGAGCTCTACAGGTGAGGCTGTGTAGGCAAGTTTGCCTTATGCAGGCAAGCTCCAGAACATGCCACGAAGAATAGGTCATAACTTTCAAACCGTAAGTCGGAATTTGATGAATTATATATAAAAATCACCTAGCTCGACAAGACAGAGCCGACCAAACCAACTCATAGGGTTTGGCTTGCCTCCATTCGTTTCGTCAAATTCCTTCCGGTTTGAGAGATATCAGCATTTTTTTTTGCTATTTTGGGTGAGGTTTTAGCAGTCTTGTTCTGAACTTCTCTGATAGAGATTAAAGATAATTTTTATTGCTTACAGAACCCCCTCTAAAGTTTTCAGACCTGAATCAGGTCACATGGGGTCTGGAATACTTTGGATATGAAGACCTATAAAAAATGATCACCGTGCAGATGGAGTGAGGCGCCTTCTAATCAAACTCGGCGAGATTGAATTACTCAGTCGCTGCTAACAATCACCAATTAGGATTTTTAGCAAACCCTCCGCTATTAAAGGACTTGATTTATCTTTACCAACTGCCGTTTGAGTTGGACTATCTATGCTCTTGCCCTTAGCATGGTAAGTTGTCGAGGATTTTCTATTAGGCTCAATGCTAAAATTTCTCCTCTATCCTTAGCCACTTAAGGCGTTTGGATGTAGGGAGCAGTTTAACCTCATATACCAGTTAGAGAAAAGGAACAGTTTCACCTCGTGCACCGGTTGGAGGAAAGGGATCAATTTAGCCTCATGCACCAGTTGGAGGAAAGGGGTCAATTTAGCCTCGTGCACCAGTTAGAGAAAAGGAGCAGTTTTACCTCATGCATCGGTTAGAGGAAAGAGAGCAGCTTAGCCTCATACACCGGTTAGAGGAAAGGAGTAGTTTTACCTCGTGCACTGGTTGGAGGAAAGAGAGCAATTTAGCCTCGTGCACCGATTGGAGGAAAGGGAGCGAGTTAGCCTCGTGTACCGATTGGAGGAAGGGGGCAGTAGCACCTCGTGCACTGGTTGGAGGAAAGGAGTAGTTTCACCTCGTGCACCGGTTGGAGGAAAGAAGCAATTTCACCTCGTGTACTAGTTGGAGGTTGCTGGGTAATCCTTAAGAATATTCTTCATGAACTTCTTATCAAATGTAAGGAACAGTTTAGCCTCGTATACCAGTTAGAGGTTGTTGGGTTATCCTTAACAATATTCTTCAGGAACTTTTCGTCAAATGTAGGGAACAATTTAGTCTCATACACCAGTTGGAGGTTTAGGAAACAGTTTATATTCATATACCTATTGGAGTCGGCCAGGTTATCCTAAAGAATACTATGAGTAATATCCTCTAGGAACTTCCTGATGAAGGTAGGAAACAGTTTATACTCATATACCCGTTGGAGATGGCCAGGTTATCCTTAAGGATATTATGGGCAATATCCTCCAGGAATTTCCCGACAAAGGTAGGAAACAGTTTATACTCATATACCCATTGGAGTCGGCCGGGCTATCCTTAAGAATATTATATGTAATATCCTCCAGGAACTTCCCGACAAATGTAGGGAACTGTTTATACTCATATACCCATTGGAGTATGTCGGGTTATCCTTAAGAATACTATGGGTAATATCCTTTAAGAACTTCCGGATAAAGGTAGGGAACAGTTTATACTCGTATATCCGTTAGAGTCGGCCAGGTTACCCTTAAGAATATTATGTGTAATATCCTCCAGGAACTTCTCGACAAATATAGGGAACCGTTTATACTCATATACCCGTTGGAGTCTGTCGGCTTATCCATAAGAATATTATGGGTAATATCCTCCAGGAACTTCCGATAAAGGTAGGGAACAGTTTATACTCGTATACTTGTTGGAGTCTGTCGGGTTATCCTTAAGAATATTATGGGTAATATCCTTTAAGAACTTCCAGATAAAGGTAGGGAACAGTTTATACTCGTATACCCGTTAGAGTTGGCCAGGTTACCCTTAAGAATATTATGTGTAATATCCTCCAGGAACTTCTCGACAAATATAGGGAACAGTTTATACTCGTATACTCATTGGAGTCTGCCGGGTTATCCTTAAGAATACTATGGGTAATATCCTCCAGGAACTTCCCGACAAAGGTAGGAAACAGCTTATAGTTGTATACCCGTTCGAGTCTACCGGGTTATCCTTAAGAATATTATGAGTAATATCCTCCAGGAACTTCCCGACATAGGTAGGAAATAGTTTATACTCATATACCCGTTGGAGTCTGTTAGGTTATCCTTAAGAATACTATGGATAATATCCTCCAGGAACTTCACGACAAAGGTAGGAAACAGTTTATACCCGTATACACGTTGGAATCTACAGGGTTATCCTTAAGAATACTATGGGTAATATAAAAGAACCGTAGAAAGGGTGAATAGGGTTTATGCTAATCTTATTAGATATTAATACCGATTAAAACTTACTAACAAATATATCCTAACAATATTGATATACAATAGATTAAGGCAAGGATATATGAACAAACAATAACTAAACAAGAGTAATAGTGCACAAAAACAATCACAAACACACGATATGTTCACAGAGTTCGGTCAACCACTTGACCTACGTCTACCCTCCTCACCTCGAGGAGATCTCTACTATCACAACCGGGTTTTCTACGCTCACCCGAATAACGTTTACACCTCACAACTCGGTTTTCTAGTTCATAGAAAACTTTACAACTTTCACACTTACAATCACACTCTACAGCCTCTAAGTGTTGGCCTAGTCTGTGTCACCTTCCTCAAGTGTTCGGAATTACAACCTTTCACTAGGCTTTACTACCGACCACACTCCTCTTGGAACTGACCTCGTCTCTTACCACACACTTCTCTTAGTGTACAAGTGTAATACAACGTGTAACTCATAATAAAGCTCAAAATACAAGATTTTGTTTACTACAATAGATGAGAACACAATATAATCTCACTCTCACAATATCACAATTCCCCCAACCCAATATATGATGTATGAAATACTAAAAGCTCAAATAGGGTGTGTGTGATAAAATGAGTATAAATAAAATCTAACACAATTAGCAAACTAGCAATAATAAGAATGTAAAAATCAGTATTTAATTGCTAGAGAAAAGAGAACATAATAGAGGATGAAGAAGATTGAGGATGAATTCCTCAATTGAAAATGTAAGCCTCCTCTTTGTAAACACAAACTCAAGAAACTTAAACAAACTTTAAAACTCTTTAAACTCTTTTTAAAAGCCTCTTAGATCATTTCAGAAGTGGAATAGTATGGGGTATATATAGGATGAAAAACCAAGGCACAAAACCCAAGGAAATCAAGCAAAAAAGACAAAATAACAAAAGCTAGAAAAATAGCCGTTGGGGCTTATCGGTCGACTGAGGCTCGAATCAGTCGACCGATGAGCTGATCATTGTATGTAACTGGCAGCTCATCGGTCTACTTATGAGCATGATCAGTCGACTGATAACCTCATCAGTCGACTGGTCAGTCGACCAGAATTAAAACAGAGACTTTTAGTAATTGCATACAGTTTCATCAGTCGACTGACCAGTCAGCTGATAACCATTTTTCAGCATGTTTTGAATTTTGAAATTGAATTTTAAATTTTTTAAAAAATAGTAAATAAATTCTAAAAAATGTTAAACTTTGAGAAAAGTTTATAAACATGAATATGAACATGTTGGGAAAGGAATTTTTTAAATTGCTCTTACCATTTGTGAAATCTCAAAAATATTCAAAGGTACTAAAAATACATGTTTTTTAAACATGTTGATTTTGATATTTTAGCCCAAATCAAGTTCTTAAAACTTGTGTAATATTTTTATGGATTTAATAAAAGATGTTAACAGCGTTTGTATAGTCTAAAACATATTTGAATATATTTTTCATAAAAACACCTATATTTGAGAAAATTCACAAATTAAATGTGTGTGTATATTTGAGCTTATAGAATTAGCACACATTATATAAATATATACTAAGTATATCAAGAATGAATCTTCTAAAGTTTGAACTTGATTGATTGACTTGATTTGCATAGGCTTCAATATCAATGTTGCTCCTTTTCCTGTGTATACTAAATAACACAAAACAAAATACTAAAACCAATATTAGTTGTAAATTATTTGTAAAATCATCATCAAAACAAGAAGGCCAACAATCTCCCCCTTTTTGATGATGATAAACAATTTACCAATATACATATAAAATCCATAAAGCTCAAAGTAAATATAAAATAAATACTATATACTCACATTTTTCTTCCTCTTTGGCAACATCAAAAATGGGGATATCATCAAGGATGAGAGGGAGCGAAGGCTCCCCCTACCTATAAGCACGATGAGTATAAAACAAACATAGGGAAGAATTCTCCCCCTATCAAAATACCATATAAAATGTATGCAATGATAACTATAGCAAGCTACAACATATGTCTATACATTTGCCACACAAGAATATGTATACATGATAGCTAATGTGAGCAAACATATGACACAAAACACATGAAGGAATACATTATAAAACACAAATGAGATGATCCATGAAATCAAATATATAAATATCATCACCAAAGTATTTACAAAGATCCCATGAGCACAAACCCATTAGAAACAACCCAAAACTAAGGTACACACATGTGAGCAAGCATAAACATAAAATCATGCTAACCATAACTCACATGCAAAGAGACCAAGGGAACACATATGAATATATCATTAATAAAGGTGTTATAGAGGTCTCAAACATAAAAATAATTTATTGATTTATAAAACCAAAAGAATGAAAAACATAAGAATCATGAAAAAAAATACTTTCAAATGGGAACAAACCATGAGAACTATGAAAATCATGACAAACATGAAAATCCAAGAGAAAATCAAATCAAACAAATGAAATCATAAATCGATAAAATAAAAATCATATATGTAGTTATAAATCATGATCAAAAGAAATAATGAATCTTGATTTAAACCATAATTACATAAAAACAAACCAATATCAATTTGTCAAAGAAAATAATAGAGGTAATCATATCAAGCTCTTGAAGCTTGTATCAACCTATATAAACTTTTTAGCATCGGGTAAACAAGATTTGGCAAGAAATAACCAATAAAACCGGGGGTTCCTAAAACACAAACCTCTCATATAAAATAACTTATAATTGATCAATAAAGAGAATTTTCTTTGTGAAATTTGATCAATCCACATAAGGAATTTATTATAAAGCACAAATAGATGATCTATAAGCACAAACACATAAATATCATCATATAAGTGTTTTATAATGAACTCATAGGCACAAACACATTTCTTACACCAAAATAAATTAAAAACTACATAGTTCAAACCGAGAATACAAAACATATAAGGATCATGAACTATGGATTTGAAAAACCAAATAAAATCATTTTTAATTTATTTACAATGTAAAACAAATACTTTCTTTTAAAGATTTTAAAAATTGTTTACAATTAAATTATAAAATCTCAAATAAAAATCATCTTTAAGAAAATAAAAAAACTAAAACTTAAAAAATTATTCTTAAAGATCAAACAAGTTTTGGTACCCAATTACTCTTTGTACCTAAGAGTCTAGAGACATGACCCCTATCATTAAAGCTTAAAGCCCTAGGGTTATGATCCCTTTTGGGCACATTTTGTACACGGATCCGGTCATAGCAATAATTATGCAAATGACTCATTCGATTATAATAAGTGCAATGAAGAGGATGCATTTGTTTATGTTGACCATGTGGATGTGTACGTGAATCATTTGCAAACAATGGTGAATTATTTGAAGCTTTTTGCAAATGCGAAATATTTTTAAATAATGGTCTATTTGGAGCATTTTGCAACTTAGAAGTTTTTTACAAATCATAATAAAATTTTGCAAGATGTCCAAATCTACCACAAATATTACACTTAATCACATGTGGTTCTTTAGAAACATTTTGGCAAAAGTGAATTTCTATTTAAATCAAAATAATACTTAGCCAAACGACCAAAGCGACCACAAAAATCATATTTGTATACATGAGCATGTTTATGATGTATAATATGTGCATGTACATGTGTATGAGATGAAGAAGCTTGATGGAATGCACAAACATGATTAGGCTTGATAGGTTTTTGTGCATTATAACAAAATTTGGCAATATGGCTTTTTTGACCGCAAATGGAATATTTGTAAATTTTGTTATACATATGTGCATAGTGGATAGGTTTCTTGGAAGAATTTTCATGGGACTTTGCATACAAGTCCATAAGCTTTTTATTATTTACAATACATGTTTTTAAAGTTGAATCTAAAGTGGATATTCTACTTTTAACATGATTCAACTCATTTTTATCCACACAATCATTGTTATTAGAATTAGAACATACACTATTAATTTTGAAAGAATTAAGCTCTTTTCTAATGTTCTTAACTTCTAATATAGCATCACACTTTTTATGAAACAAACTAGTACTTTCCAATTTTAATTTTTCATTGCATTCTTTAAGATTAACATTCTCACTTGCAATGAGATCAAACTTAATGGCTAGTGTTTCATGAGAAGATTTCAATTCGACATGCTTGTTTTTCAAATCAATATAGCTACGTTGCAATTTTTTATAATCATGCATCACTAATTTATAGCCATGTACGAGTTCATCAATAGTAAGATCATTTTCGTTATCGGACTCGCATACATCACTAGGGCTATCGCCTAGTGGTCGTGTACATGATGAGGCTCCATGTGAACTTAAAGATAAAACCGCCAAAGATCGTCGGATCGACTCCATGTTCTCTTGATGTGCTTCAAAAAGTTTCTATATTGTATAAGCACTATCAAAATAAGCAAGTTCGTTAGAAATATAAGGTCCAAAAGCATTATGCATAAATCTAACACTAACTTGTTCATTGTAAACATGGATTTCTCCAAGGTAGGCACATTATAAGCATTGTCAATTACTTCCCATAAATCTATATTTTTAGACTCAACAAAAATTTTGAATCTAAAACACCATTGTTCATAAGGAAAGTTACTATAATATCTAGGAGCAACATTTATGTCATAGCCTAAGCTAAGAGCACCGTACATATCCATAATATATGTACAAGCAAAAAATATAATATCAAAACAAGATTAGCCACAATATTAAAGCTTGGACCGTTAACTCAAGGTGATTAAACCTTAAATCAAGAGCACCAAGCTCTGATACCAATTGAAAGAACCCTAGAGGGGGGTGAATAGGGTTTATGTTAATCTTATTAGATATTAATGCCGATTAAAACTTACTAACAAATATATCCTAACAATATTGATATACAATAGATTAAGGCAAGGATATATGAACAAACAATAACTAAACAAGAGTGATAGTGCACAAAAACAATCACAAACACACGATATGTTCACGGAGTTCGGTTAACCACTTGAACTACGTCTCCGATCCTCACCTCGAGGAGATCTCTACTATCACAACCGGGTTTTCTATGCTCACCCGAATAACGTTTATACCTCACAACTCGGTTTTCTACTTCACCGAAAACTTTATAACTTACACACTTGCAATCACACTCTACACCCTCTAAGTGTTGGCCTAGTCTGTGTCACCTTCCTCAAGTGTTCAGAATTACAACCTTTCACTAGGCTTTACTACCGACCCCACTCCTCTTAGAACCGATCTCGTCTCTTACCTCACACTTCTCTCAGTGTACAAGTGTAATACAACATGTAACTCACAATAAAGCTCAAAATACAAGATTTTGTTCTCTACAATAGATAAGAACACAATATAATATCACTCTCACAATATCACAATCCCACAACCCAATATATGATGTATGAAATACTAAAAGCTCAAATATAGTGTGTGTAATAAAATGAGTATAAATGAAATCTAACTCAATTAGCAAACTAGCAATAATAAGAATACGAAAATCAGTAATTAATTGCTAGAGAAAAGAGTTAGAAAAATTTCTCTATAAACACAATAGAGGATGAAGAAGATTGAGAATGAATTCCTCAATTGAAAATGTAAGCTTCCTCTTTGTAAACACAAACTCAAGAAACTTAAATAAACTTTAAAACTCTTTAAACTCTTTTTAAAAGCCTCTTAGATCATTTCAGAAGTGAAATAGTATGGGGTATATATAGGATGAAAAACCAAGACAAAAAACCCAAGGAAATCCAGCAAAAAAAGACAAAATAACAAAAGCTGGAAAAAATAGCCGTTGGGGCTTATCGATCGACTGACGGCTCGAGTCAGACGACTGATGAACTGACTATTGTATGTAACTGGCAGCTCATCGGTCGACTGATGAGCACGATCAATCGACTGATGACCTTATCAGTCGACTAGTCAGTCGACCTGAATTAAAACAGAGACTTTTAGTAATTGCAGGCAGTTTCATCATTCGACTGACCAATCAACTAATTTCATTAGTCGACTGACCAGTCGACTGATAACCATTTTTCAGCCTGTTTTAAATTTTGAAATTGAATTTTAAAGTCCTTTAAAAAATAGCAAATAAATTTCAAAAAATATAAAACTTTGGAAAAAAGTTTATAAACATGAATATGAACATGTTGGAAAAGGAATTTTTCAAATTACTCTTACCATTTGTGAAATCTCAGAAATATTCAAAGGTACTAAAAATACATGTTTTTAAACATGTTGATTTTGACATTTTAGCTCAAATCAAGTTCTAAAAATTTGTGTAATATTTTTATGGACTTAATAAAAGATGTTAACAGTGTTTGTATAGTCCAAAATATATTTGAATATATTTTGCAACAGTGTTTGTATAGTCCAAAATATATTTGAATATATTTTGCATAAAAACACCTATATTTGAGAAAATTCACAAATAAAATGTGTGTGTATATCATAAAAACACCTATATTTGAGAAAATTCACAAATAAAATGTGTGTGTATATTTGAGCTTATAGAATTAGCACACATTATATAAACCTATACTAAGTATATTAAGAATGAATCTTCTAAAGCTTGAACTTGATTGATTGACTTAATTTGCATAGACTTCAATATAAATGTAGCTTATTTTCCTGTGTATACATTTCCTTGGCGAGCCTAAAGTTTCTACTTAAAACCAATATTAGTTGTAAATTGTTTGTAAAATCATCATCAAAATAAGAAGGCCAACATAATATCCTCCAGGAACTTCCCGACAAAGGTAGGAAATAATTTATACTCGTATACCCATTAGAGTCGGTCGGGCTATCATTAAGAATATTATGTGTAATATTCTCCAGGAACTTCCCGTTAAAGGGAACAGTTTATACTTGTATACCCGTTAGAGTCTGCCAGTTTATCCTTAAGAATACTATGGGTAATATCCTCCAGGAACTTCCTGACAAAGATAGAAAACAGTTTATACTCGTATATCCGTTGGAGTCTGTCGGGTTATCCTTAAGAATATTATGTGTAATATCCTCCAGGAACTTCCCGTCAAAGGTAGTGAACAGTTTATACTCATATACCCGTTGGAGTCTGTCTGGTTATCCTTAAGAATACTATGGGTAATATCCTTCAGGAACTTCCTGATAAATGTAGGAAACGGTTTATACTCGTATACCCGTTGGAGTCTGTCAGGTTATCCTTAAGAATACTATGGGTAATATCCTCCAGGAACTTCTCGACAAAGGTAGGAAACAGTTTATACACGTATACTTGTTGGAGTCATGAGGAGAAGTTTGTTTTCTCTTGGGGCAAAGATGAACCCTGATTTGTCTTCTCTTGGGGCAAAGACGAACCCTGATTTGTCTTCTCTTGCGGCAAAGACAAACCTTGATTTGTCTTCTCTTGTGGCAAAGACGAACCCAAAATAGCGATACATTACATGATATGCCACTATTTGGATAAAGGCACATCGCTTGGTAGGCCATTATCAACCAACAACGCCTTTTGCGGGAAGGATGATGTTGGCAGGAATCAAATTGTTTAGGGACATATGAGTGTGACGATTGATTGTTATAAGAGTCATCGCATGGTAGGCTACTATCCATCGATTGTTCTAAGAAAATATCAAAATGTTCAAAATGGATCAGGTCGTTCAGGAACGTATGAGTGTGACAACTGATTGAACAACGATATTTGCGAGAATAACATTATCGGCTATCAAAGGTAATCATTAACATGATAGGAATTATCGCGATCGGAGCGACTTTGAGGACCTACCATCTTATTAAAGAAGATTGGTAAGTTGATTGGATTGTCACGATTGGAGCGACTTTGAGGATCTATCGTCCTATTGAAAAGGATTGGTAAGTTGATTTTGTCAGAGGTGGTTGTTAACGTAACAGTGGGAGTTTGTTGCGATTTGAGCAACTCTATGAGCTTACCATCCTATTGAAGATTGTAGGTTGATTTGTTAGTGTCACGCCCCGCTTCCCAAAATACCAGGTGTAGGCAATAAAAATTACCTTTAATCCCTATCAGAGAAGTTCAAAACAAGGCTGCTAAAACCTCGCCCGAAATAGCTGAAAAGGGGAAAACGCTGATATCTCTCAAACCGGAAGGAATTTGGCAAAATGGATAGGAGCAAACCAAACCCTATGGGGTAGGTTTGGTCGGCTCTATCTCGTCGAGATAGTCAATTTTCATTTATAATTCGTCTAATCTCGACTTACGGTTTGAAAGTTATGACTTGTTCTTTGTAGCATGATTCTGGAGCTCGCCTGCAAAGGAGTTTAGCTCGCCTGAATGAGGCTGGCTCACCTACACAGCCTCGCCTACATGCTTGAAATTTGCCTACACAGCCTCACCTGCATGCTTGAAATTCGCCTACATAGCCTCACCTGCATGCTTGAAATTCGCCTGCACAGCCTCTCCTGCATGCTAGAAGTTTGTCTGCACAGCCTCGCCTGCATGCTAGAAATTTGCTTGCACAGCCTCGCCTGCATGCTAGAAGTTCGCCTGCATAAGGCAAGCTCGCCCGACGGCTAGAAGCTTGCCTACACAAGGATAGCTTGCCTGACAGCTAGAAGCTCGCCTGTATGGCCCAAGCTCGCCTGCAGACTCGCCTGCTCGCCTGAAAGCTCGCCAGCTCGCCTGACATCCTAAGCTCTCCTGCAATGACAAGCTCGCCTGTACAGCTGGACCAAGTCAGCCACTTGAGCTTAAAATGTGGGAGTGGGTACACCCACTCTCCATGATCTAAGGGATGAAGTATGGTTCTCCTCACCTCTAATGGTCACATCCTAAGATTTAAGGGGTGGAGTTATGGTCCCTCTCAACAACAATCCCACAATTTGAGTGAGTAGCCATGCTTCTCTTCCACTATAAATAGCCAATGATGGCTATCAAAAGAGAGATCTTGAACTCTGGATCAAGACCGAACCTATTTGGCTCCTTGACAATCAGTTCTCTTAAACTCTAAGAGAATCAAGCCTGGCTCTTTGCATTGTTCTTGCACTGTAGCAACTTCTTCTAGCTTTCAGCCTTGATAGCCATTAAGCTCAGGAACTCGAACTCAATCAACACGAGCTTCTACTGCGTACTAAAGTTCGCCCGCAACTTCGCTCAGATCGATCAAGGGAAGTAAACTTAGTGCGAGAACCGAGGGAGGCATCCTATCGCTACCAAAGTCCCCACGTTAAACAAGAAGGACATTCCCTCCACTTCTGTTATAATCTTGATTCATTAGTTTGTAATAAGTTATTTTTATTAATACAAACGAAATCCCCATTTCGGGAAATCAAATTTTATTCATACAGAAGATGACGACCACAGTGGGAGAAACCGTTTCTTCAACTGAAATAGTGGTGGCGCAGTTCAACAAAATTGTGGCAGGGATAACTGTTGAGTCTCTCGTGATCGAGTTTGATGAGTACTTATCTTCATCCTCTTCTGGTGGCAATATGTTTCGCAAGTGCTATAGAGTTGCACGTGTGACCCAGCCCCAAGTAGCCGAGGCAACCACGCCGGAGAACTCCGCCCGAGCAAACACAGGGGGTTCTATCTCCCCCAAGCCCATCACGGTCGAGCCGAAGGCAAAGGATGCAAGTTCAAGGACTGCACGAGGGGTCATTGAACGATCCTCGTAGGCCCCCATGCAAGAGGAGATGATGGTTCATGTCGACGCGGGCTTCGCCTTCGCCATCAACATGAACGCTCCCCTCTTCAAAAGAGCAAGCCAAAACACAAGGTTCCTAATTTTTGTGAACTGAACCGATCAGGCAAGCCCACCTACTTAAGTGGGCTTTGCTCTATTGACAATGTTCCCAAAATTGGCGAACTTGCAGTTCAGGGTGAGCCTAGCAGTTCAGGCGAGCCCCACAAGATTCGCTCCACGAGCAAGGTTCTCAATTTTGGCGAACCGCTCAAATCAGGCGAGTCCACCTACTCAGGCGGACTCCCCTCTTCAGGCGAGGTTCCCAAATCTGGCAAACTTCACAAGTATGGTAAACTTCGCAGTTCAGGCGGACTTCATAAAACAAGTGAATTTCACCAAGCTCGTCTGATAGCCTAAGCTCGCATGCAAGCTCAAATAGGCGGATTTCACCAAGCTCGCCTGACGGACCAACTTCGTATGCAAGCCGACATTCACCAGAAAGGCAAAGCCCCAGCCTGAACCTCACCAACGGGCCCAAGCTCGCCTGTCAGGGTGAGCTCGCCAGATTTCAACACTTGGAGATTTTCCCAAGTGTTCTCCCAAGTGCTTTCTTGAGCCCTCTTCTTGCAAGCACTCGTTTGGTCTTTCTGACACTGGGGGTCATCACTATTAACCTACATGGGATCTCAGAGGACGCTTGACTTGCAAACGCATGCTTTACGAGGCAATTCCTCAGTGCCATTGCGAGAGGCTCATTGCGGTGCTGCTCGAGCACTGCCAGTGTGCTGAAACGCCTAAACCATTAGTATTAGAAAGACTCTTTCAGCAACCATCAGAGACAAGACCTCTCCGCCAAAGACGCAATAGTCAGAGGAGACGAGCTTCCGATGATGTGGATCTCCCCGCCGCAACTGTCAATGTGACGGGGAAGTCTAAGGCCATTGAGCATGAAGGTATCCACCAATGCACTCGCGTCCAAATGGGGGTAGCCAATCCGTTTAACTACACGTGCCTAGCAACCGTCTCTGACGATGACGATGATGATTGCTCGGTAGTGGCAACGTCGCAGGCTTCAAGCTCTATTCAGGATGAAGGCGCGAAAGTGCACATGACCAACACCCCTAATGAGATATTCAGGAGACTCGACGAGCAACAAGCAACCATTAATTCCCTAAAGGAGATGCTGGAACAGCTTCTGAGCGAGAAGAAGAAGAAAGAGAGGACTTCACGGGCTTCGCGTAAATCCTCAAAGCATAAAGAGCGGATGCCTACTCCTTCTCACTCCTCATCCGAGTCATCTAAAGGAGCATCATCTTCGGATCATAATCCAAGGGACAAAAGGCTCGACGAATTCCAAAGTCAACTCGACGCCTTGAAGCTCTAGAAGTGTATGGACAAGTTGGGGGTTGTCAGACCATATCCAATCGAATGGGATACAGTATCCTACCCGGTGAAGTTTCAGCCACTGGACCTCCTACAGTTCGATGGTAAGGGTTCTCCTACCCAGCACATTTATTACTTCCAGATGCAAACTGGACACATAGTGGGGAATGATCCCATTATAACTCGACTGTTCATTGGTACCCTCAAGGGGGTCGCTTTTGAATGGTTTCACAGATTAGAGCCTGGATCCATCACCTGCTGGAAGGACATGGAAATGCTCTTCATGGCCAGATTCTTCGATGATGACAAAGAAGTATCTGTGACCACTCTGCTAGCTGCAAAGCAGAAGAAGACAGAGTCTGTAAGCAACTTCGTCAAGAGATTTAGGAATCGATCGCTGCATACACGTGATCAGGTATCTGAGGCCACTCTCATGGAGATGTGCCGGAACAATCTCTCCATAGACATCCTATCTAATATGGGTGTAGTCGTAGCTCACTCATGGAAAGACTTAATCCGTCAAGGAGAACAAGTCAAGAGCATGCTCAAGCGTACGGATGCTGAAGAGCCATACGAATTTCAAGGGGGTGATGACCAAGACATCTTGGTAGTGGAAACCACCTCCTCATCCCAACCTCGTCAAAACAGAGGGGCCCTGCTTTGAAGCACAAGAAGCCCACGATGGCATTAGTCGAGCTCGCCAACTCGGACCTAAACTATAGGGCTGACTACGAAGACTTGCCTACTACTAGCCGATGATGATCGGTGACGCTTAAATGCATCAATCGCCGGATAACCTACAACCGACAATAACTTCATTACTTATTCGTAGTGGAGATGTTCTACTCAAATGGGCAACATATCAGCAGAGGATTTCATTCTTACATCTCCCACCTGGTCAAAACTTCCTACAGTTAGGACCAAAACCAAATTCCCTCGCCAATCCTTTTTAATGTGATGGTTGTTGGCCTATTTGTTTTAATGATGATTAACAAACAATTTACAACTAATATTGTTTATCTAGTGTTTGTGTTTTTGTATTTATT